>NC_081426.1:46305997-46412678 GCF_949786415.1 Peromyscus eremicus | reverse complement strand
GTATATTCCACAGCACCTAGCTGAATGATGGAATTTATAACTGACATTATCTTAAAACTGAGGAATATGGAGATAAAAATGACCACCGGCCATCAGGACCCAACTCTGCAGTGGTCACGGTCCCTCGGGTGTCTGAGTTTGGGAGAATCCCACAGATCAGACCATGATGTGGTAGACACAGTGAAGTCTGGCCATGTCCCAACCGGAATGGAAACAGAGAGGCAAACTCAGTGACCTCCAGTTCATATCAGTGTCCTCCTGTCATGGCAGCCATCGGTGTAACAAACAACAGGGTGGAACTGGGGATGAAGCTCAGGGATACAACACTGCCCAGCACAGGCGCACACACACACACACACACACACAAAAAAAAAAAACCACGCATGCACATGTGCACACACATACACACACATGCACACATACATACACACACAAAACACGCATGCACGTGTGCACACACATACAAACATACACATGCACATATACACACACACACACACAAAACATGCATGCACGTGTGCACACACATACAACCATACACATGCACACATACACGCACACACGCATGCATGCAGACACACACACACACACACACACACACACACACACACACACGCACGCACGAGTGTGTGCACAAGCCTGGGTTTTACCAAAGGAAACCAAACAGAAAAAAGAACACAAAACGCAAGGGATTAGTTTCTTGAAGTTTAAGTCCCAGAGCTTGACTAGCCTTAAAACACACACACACACACACACACACACACACACACACACACACACACACACGCGCGCGCGCATGCACGAGTGTTTTACCAAAGGAAACCAAACAGAAAAGAGAACACAAAACACAAGGGATCAGTTTCTTGAAGTCCCAGAGCTTGACTAGCCTTAAAACACACACACACACACACACACACATTTTTTTGTTGTTGTTGTTGGTGGTGTATACGTACATGTGTACACATGGATGTGGGGAATGTGTGCCACAGCTATGCGTGGAAGTCAGTTCTCACCCTCCACTGTGTTTTGAATCAAGGTCTCTCTTATTTCTGCTACTGCACTGGTACCATAGGCTAGCTCCCCAGAGCTTCTGGCCATTTGTCTGGCTCTGCCTCCCATATTGCTATAGGAGTTCTGGGTTATACGTCCCGTTTTCTCCGTGGTTCCAGGGACGGAACTCAGATCGGCAGGCTTGCATCCCAAGCACTTTCAACCACTGAACCATCGACTTGTCTTCTGATGTCACCTGATGTTTCCCACTGTCATTCTGATCTGCCCCATGCTTAAACACCTCACACGACACATCCAACGGTCCTGGCTTACGGGGAGTAGTTAAGTACCCACAGGGCTCCAGCTCACACCAAGCCAAGAGGCTTCACCATGAACTCCAGAGCGGCTGTTAGGAATCAAGAGAAAAGTCATTATGCAAATTAAGCCATTTACAACGATTCAGTCTTAAAGAGGTAAAGCCAGGTACCTGGCAGAGACATGGAGCAACCAACTGCTTGTTCTAGGAGACGGAACCGCTCTCTTCAGTGCTAGGCAACTGGGCCAAAAGACGACCATCTGGCTCTGTGGTCACACAGCTCACTGACTGCAGAAAGCTGAGAGCTGGGCACGTGCGTCTTGTTTAGTCACAAACCAAATCTGACATAAATGAGATGCTCCCAGTGCCATACTGAAGACACAGAGGCTTACAGAGAGGGGTCTGACCAAGGCCATACAGCCAGGAAGTGTTCCTCAACCAGGAGTGAGGGGTTACTCACTATCCTGCCTTCTGCTGCCAACTCCTCTCACAAAGAGGTAAGCTCAGCAGAGGCGGGGACGCTGAAATGATGGCACTCACAGCCCTCACCATCCACCCAACATCCGAGTGACTGCATACCATCAGAAGACAAGTGCAGCGGTGAGAGGCAGAAAGGCACGAGCCCAGCCTGGTGACATCAGTCAGTCCCCAGAACCCACATAGTGGACAGAACAGACCACCAGTTATCCTCTGACTTGCACATGAGTGCTGAGGCATACACAGGTCCACACGGGCACACATACACTATACCAATCGATGAATGTAAATAATAATAATAATAATAAAGACAACTGGGAAAAGTACTGAAAAAATAAAGATTTAATAATAAAACCACAATTACAATCTTCTTATCTTTACAATGCTTTAGTATTTACCCCATCATCTTCAGATCTAATCTTGAAATAATTATGTATCATACTTTTTGTTGAAAGAGTCTGGGCACGTCCAACCTTTTGACATTGCAACATGATCTATAAAGTTCCCACTCAAGGACTGTGTCGCCGAGTTATGAAAAAAGTCACACAGATTCATAATGTTTAAATGTGTTTATGATTCTGTGTTGGTCACATTCGTAGCTATCCTGGGGCACACGTGGCCCATGGACCGTGGGCTGGATGTGCCTTAATGTATGGCTTGGTCAGTTAACAAAAGTAGTTTCATATATAAATTAAAACAAAAGTCTGACTACAGACTTCCATCTGCATTAATACCTGGTAGTATATGTAAACATATGCTGTATGCCCACTTTTCAGACAAAAGAGGCCCAAACAAAGACTGGTGGGATTTAAAGAGTGGAAAAAGCAGGCCGACAGAGCCAGGGAACCTGCCGAGGACAGAAAGCTCCCGGGTCTGCAGAGGCAGCTGAAGGGACTCGAAGCCAGCAAATGCCACCTGCCTATTACGGAGCTCGGGAAGGTGCACACCTTGGAAAGCAGCTGGATTTAAGTCCAGTGCGGCACTTGGAGAAAATGGCATCAAAGGTTGGACTATAAATCTTCCTTATTCTCAAGTCACTGGACATTTAAGAGCAAGGATATTGATGGGCCTTTCCCTTCTCTTCTTTCTTCTTGGAGCAGATGTGTGATTCATGGATTGTCCTTTAGTGGCTCCGCTTTTATCTTATTACTTTTTCTTTGCTTCTGCCTTCTGACAGGCCTGAAAAGCAAGGTGCTAAATTATTTTATGGAATGAGCACAGTGAATTATGTAATTATGCTGAAGTTTAATTAACTAGCTAACCAAATAGGGAACTAGAAGACATGAAAGAATTTACTGTGTAGTAAGCATAAATCCTTGGTGTCCTAACCATGACGACAAGGAAACAGACAGAGGCCTGATCAAGCAGAATGTTTCCGAAGACATTTCTTTAAAAGATGGTTACTACAGATTTAGAACAAGCTATTCAGGACAGCCACGCCACAGAAGTGAGCAGCCACACCAATGGGCTTGTCTCTTCGCTACATTTATATTGCTCGACTCAGCACTTCCATTTCCAAATCCCTGAATTACATTTTTTTTTAAGAAAGGGATTAATACATGCGGCAGTCAGCAGGGGCTGAAAAATGAAACAGCACAACAGGAAAAGAAAAACGGACCACACTCAAGAGGGCCCACTCCTAATGCTCCAAAGCTAGCCTTCCTCTCCCTCACAGGTGTAAAAGTACCAGCAAGCACCTCAAAGGATGCCCGGCTTCTGTGTCCCAAGCTTCTGGAAAACAAGCCTCTAAATGACCAGCTGGAACTGCCCCTCTACAACACACCCTGGCAGACAGAACAGACCCTCTGCTCTGCTGGTCTCGGAACCGAGATACAGACAGCCTGTGATGGCAAAATTACTGACCGTTGATCCACTTCTCCATGCTGGCAGAATCATACCATTCCCTGTCGAGGACGGGGCTGGCACTCACAGCACTGGGCATTACCTGGGAAGGGCCTGACTACTTAGCAGCATCAGTTTTTGAGAGTCAGGAGCCAAGACTCTCACAAGCCGTAAAAAGCTAGGCCCTTCTTGGTTGTTCCAGAACAAAGCCTGGGTAAAGGGCTTCATGAACAGTAGACTATGCCTGAATTGGTCAAACCTGGTCCTCACTTCTTGTTCCTTCAGTATATGTATCAGGTGCAGGGAATGTAAAAATGAGTGGGCATAGTCTTGAAATTCAATGAACTAGGAAACTGAGCAAGGTAGATCTCTCCCTTTCCCGTAATTTTTTTTAGGTAAAAAACTTGAGGCCCTGAAGTCCTAGAATCAGCCAAGGAGAAAGTGGCAAGGCCAGCCTGACTCCAGAATCTGTTTTCCTACTCACCTGACAGCAACGACTCAACCAGTAAAACGCCAACCCCAAAGGATCCCTGACAAACCTCAGCTATGAGCAGTTGTACTTGGCCACTGAGCAGAACTGTGCTTGATGTACATCTTCAATAGTTTGTGCTATGGGCTGAGAACACCCACCAGAGCCCCCCCCCCAAAAACCTCACTTTTTATTGTTTCTTTGCATGGCATATAAACTTCTTCTTTCAATCAGTCTTTTTCTTAAGGTAGGATAATTTCCTGATAAGTAAGGACTTAGCAAATTTAATGAAGTCAAGTATAATCTCTAATAGAAAAGTCAATGAAGCCATGTGTCTCTATTCAAATTTTAAATTTCTCTTTGGTTCATCTACTCACAAGCAGGATTAAAAATGAACCAGATTTCACCAGGGAATAAGCAGAAGGAAAAGAATTTAAAAGCATTCACTTGTAATGTAAATAAACAAAACTTTCAAGAGCTAACTATGTGAACGCTGGTGAATTGGCTAAGTAAAATTAATCATTTTAGTTTGCCTTCAAATTATACTGACCTAGCACTTGTCCTCTAATCTACAGGATTTCTGTAACTGACAGAAGGAGCTTTCACCACAAGAGGGAGCTAGCACCATTTCAGTTCACATCCACAGGAAAATTTAACCATAGAAAAACAAAATACAAAAGACAAATGTAAAATGCTTAGGACTGAAAGATATTGCATGCCATGGTATGCTCAAATGTATATTAAAACAATTGCTATTTATAAAGAAGGAGCATTTTGTCAGGGCTGGAGATGTGGCTCAGTGGTTAAGAGGACTTGATGCTTTTGCAGAGAGAGGACCCAGGTTTGATTCCCAGCACCCAGGCAGCAGCTATAGCCATCTGCAACTAGTTCCAGGATAATTTCTGGCTTCTGCAGACACCAGGCAGGCACGTGGTGCACATACATATATGCAGGCAAAACACTCATACATATAAAATAAAAAGTATCTTTGTCAATTTCATTACGCAGGTTTTGAGAAGGTAGTAACAGAGTCTACGAGAGTTCTCTGACTGAAGAAAACAATACTACCTAAGGATCACCAGGTACATTGCACCACAAAGGATTTACCCTTTCGATGTTACTAAACACTCCAACAAACAGACTAACTTTAAAAAAACAAAACAAAACCAGGCAGGGTCTTACTCTGTAGCCCTGGCTGACCTAGAACTCAGAGACCTGCCTGCCACTGCTTCCCCAGTGCTGGGATTCAAGGTGTGCACCACACGCCAGCCAGGCTAGACTAGCTTTTCTCAACAGCAGTAGAGAGCCTATCGTCCATTAGTAAATGCCACCTGGGTATGGTAGCGCAGGCCTGTAAGCCCAGCACTTGGGGAACTCAAGTTCCAGGCCAGCCTGGACCATACAACAAAACTGTCTCAAAACCAAAATGCACACCGGTTTTCATATACATTAATTCACAGAATTAAAGGCTGAGCATGTTAACTCCTGAGTGTACTCAAAACTACACTGTAAATGATGCAACCACCCTAGATCAACAGGAAGACAGATGGGTTTATTTGATTATTGAAGGCTTCTAAGAGGAAAAAAAAATTACAAAATTCTCCATTTAATTAATTTTTAAAAATTATTCTTCTACCTTGAACTACTCAGTAGAAATAATTACAAAGTAAGTTTATGAAGAAGACATTCTAAATAGGAAGCATAGTTCAACAGGCTGGACCTGAATGGAAAAAAAAGTCCTTCTGGCTATAAACAAATGAATAGACAGAAATAACTATAATTAATCACAGTAACTGAAACTTGAAATACTTCTCAAATTTCCTGTTTTATCACAAATAATATCATAGGGCAAAATTGTTACCATAATTTCAATTTTCACGTAATGTTAAATTTAGCTACTTAGACATCTGCAGGTGGCATGTGACACTAAGGTTCTACTTTGTTTTCTAACTTAAATCACTGAAACAAGAAGACATGAACCCTATCACCAATTTTAATCTTTAAAACAGGTGCATTCAGGGGCTAGAGAGATGGTTCAGTAGTTTAGAGCATGGGCTGCTCTTCCAGAGGATCCCAGTTCAGTTCCCAGCGCCCACATGGCAGCACACAGCAGCCTGGATCTCCAGCTCCAGGGGATCTGACGCCCTCTCTGGCCTCCTCAGGCACCAGGCACTCATGTGATACAACATACATGTAGGCAAATCACCCAAACACAGTTAAAATAAAACTGTATCTTGGTGGGGCACTCACCTGCATTAACTCAGCTGGTATATATAGCGGTAGTTTTTCTAGACATGCTATAATTATTGGAATAATTTTTGTTTTGTTTTGTTTTTGTTTTTCGAGACAGGGTTTCTCTGTTTAACAGCTCTGGCTATCCTGGAACTCATTCTGTAGACCAGGCTGGCCTCAAACTCACAAAGATCCACCTGCTCTACCTCTGCCTCCTGAGTGCTGGGATTAAAGGCATGCGCCACCACTACCCAGCAACTGCAATAATTTTACCCTGAGTTATCAATGCCAAATGTTAGTGGGAGATGTGAAAACAATCATGGGGAAAAAAAATAACATTTTATATATTTAAGTAAAAAGCATGTGTAAATAAATGTTCTTAAGAACTGACAGAATTTACAGAACTAACTAGTACTAACATAAATAATGTTTATATCAAATAATGTAGTTTGTTTGCTTAGCTCATTTTAATTTGGCTAAAGAGATCAAGCTGTAGTGTTTGAATCCCACATAAACTGCTAACTTCTGTTTTAACACGATAAATCCAGCCCTTTTCTGCTTTGGAATTCACACTTTTCTGCTACGGAATGGCATGCTCCATTGCATCCGAAGTGCCTTCATTATCTCCTCCTGCCACCAGGTAGGTGTCTGCCCCCATCTTCCCATACAGTCTGACCTGAGTATCGTTTCCTTCCGTGAAGTCTGAACTTTCACCCTAAAATTACAATTTCGTCTGAACCATAGGAGATGTGAAGTTAGCCACTTCCTCCCGGGGTTTCGGCATCTTGTGTCTAAACCGTCAAGCCTGAGCTCTTTGAAGCGTGTTCTTTACCTGCCTAAGTGTGCCCCCACTCCCACCTCCCCGCAATCCACGTAAATAACACATAATGGTGAGAGGAACGATTTAGCACGCCCGAGTCCTCTGAAAGCTTTGCACTTTTGTAGATTGATCCTAGAAAGCTTGCCACCAGCAATCTTCCTTTTTTCTAGAGAGTAAAAGAATTCAACTAACTTGTTAGCTCTCTTAAAGGTGCCAATGTTGGGACAATTGCTGCGTTTGTGATCCAATGCACCACAAATAAAGCAGCCATCTTTAGGGCCTGCACAGGAATGATCTGGGAGTGCACAGCGGTTACAGGTGCTACAATGGATCCAGGCTGTAAAAGAAAAGCAAAGTTTCAGAAGAGGTTCATTTAACAGGATTGTTCATTTCATTAACTTCTGAGGAAGGTTATATGAATAATGTTTACTTCAAATATTGTGGCTGGGTGGGCTTAGCTCATTTTACTTTGGCTAAAGAGATCAAGGCGAAGTGTTTGAATCCCACATAAACCACTGGCTTCTGTTATAATGTGTGCAAATTCAACCCTTGCCCAACACATCATGACCTGACAGCCGCTGCCACAATAGAGGCTGGCCGAGAGGCACAGTGCCCAATTGAAGTACTGGAGCCAAACGCCACACTGACATAGGCTAGCAGTCAGCTCTCCCTGTGAAAGACATGTGTGTAGGTAATTCTAAAAGTCAGTATCGGGCCGGGCGGCGGCGGCGGCGGCGGCGGCGGCGGCGGCGGCGGCGGCGGTGGTGCACACCTTCAATCCCAGCACTCAGGAGTCAGAGCCAGGCAGATCTCTGTGAGTTCGAGGCCAGCCTGGTCTACAGAGCAAGATACAGGACAGCACCAAAACTACACAGAGAAACCCTGTCTCAAAAAAAACAAAACAAACAAAAAAACAAACAAAAAGTCAATATCAGTCTCTACATTATTTTCCTTTTATGAATATAATAAAAATCTTATTCACATAAACAGAACTGAAAACTGTTTTCCCAGGATCTCAGACACTTACAAGGCTTCACACACTTTTTGCAGAGAAAGCAATGGCTCCATTTCCTCCCATCCTACAAAAACAAATTTTAAAATGTTCAATCTGTTATAAAAGCCAAGTTCCACAATTAAAAATTAAAATGTCTTATTAAAATATGTGTAAATTATTCATTCCTTATTTCTCCCTTTCCTGGGCTTCACAATTAAATACTTTGATTTTAATTTATGCATTTCTCCACTTAACTCAAATGCCTCCTTGATGGGCCTCAATTTCCTTAACTATGAAACCAGATTTATCCAAATGATCTTGAAAATCCACTCCGCTTCAAGCCATCCAATCTTCACAAAGAAGGACGCAAATGAAAATTTCAAGAGAATTAATGATTCCATAATTTTATGTTCTCTCTACTACATAGCCCCTAATGAAATTCATATTTGAGAGCTTCATGTAATTTAGAGAGATAGATTACAGGTTACTACTTGAGTAACTTTTTTTAAATGTGAAGTAAAACACACCTAGAAAAGTACATTCAACACAGACATGCACTTTACTAGTATTAAAGCAACTGTGTGAAGCATTGGGGCCTCTTGAGGCCCTAGAAACCTGGCCGGGCCTCTCACCACAGCCCGCCTCCTTCCCACTGGGTAGTACCTGTTCCGATTTTTGTGACCATTATTTCCCTATTCTTGTTCATTTTTACCACCCATGTGCATATTTCTAAATATGTTTCCCCTTCAATTTTAAACTTTATACAACCTGATTACAAGACAGACCACTTCTAAACTAGTTGAAAATAGTTATATGAACCTAAACTTTTCTTTGGAAAATCATTTGTGCTTTTTAGGAACGCTAAACTCCAAAGGTTCTTTCTGACTAGACTTAGTAAAAATGAACAAGTAGCTGAGAGGTCATCCTAACTCCCTAAAAAAAACTTCATTATTGTTCAAAGTTGGAGGTAAGCAAGATGTCCTCCAGTAGGTGAATGGTTACAAACTGTGATACTCCCAGACGACGGGAAGTCATTAACAAGAATGAACCATTTAGCCATGGAAAGACAGACAGGAGCTTTAAATGGCACTTCAAGTGAGAAGCCAGTCTGAAAAGCAGTTACACATGCTGTGTGACTCCAATACTATGATCTTCTGGAAAAAGTAACACTATAGAGACAGTAAGATCCGTGACCAAGCAGTGCAGAGATGTTCAGGGGACACAGTGAGGTCACTCCGTATGACCCTACGGTGGCAGAAGCAGGTCATTACACAGTCATCCTATTCAAGGAACACACAGCACCGAAAGTGAACCTCAAAGGAAAACGTGGACTTGGGGGTTAAGAGTAAGTGAGTTCATCAACTGTCACCCGAGGTACACTCCAGCCCAGATCCTGATGAAAGAAGGCTGTGTATGGGAATGGGGGTAGGAAGTATACACGAATCTCAGCACCTTCTGCTTCATGTGCAGCAAATCTAAAACGCTTTCAAAAGCAAAGGCTCTTGAGAAAAACACAGGAGCTAAACCCATAAACAGGAGACGGGTCTCTTGTTCTGCAGTAGCTGTAAAAGAGCAGAAAGTGACCACCCCTACCTCTCGGGGACTATTTTGAGGACTAAATGTGTTAACCCATGCAAAGCTCTTAGGAACAAGCCTAGCACATAAAAAGTGCACAGTACATGTTACTAATCATTACTTCATCAGAACAGCAATGGTATCTAATGGTCCAATGCCTGATTTGAAACATCATAATTTTACCCTTAACAGACATATAAATTCAGCACTTAGTGCCTTATTTGAAACACTCTTGGTAAGTACCATATGAAAATGATTGAAATAGCTATTTACAATGATGAAAGAAATTAAGTACTTTAAAAAGCCTGTTTTCGGGCTGGAGAGATGGCTCAGTAGTAAAGGCATTCATCACCAAGCCTGATGCCCTGAATTTGATTCACAGAACTCACCTGGTGGAAGGAGAGACCCACATCCTGGAAGTAGTCCTCTGACCTCCACATGTATGCTGTGCACACATGTGCCTACACATATGCACCTTTTACAATTAGAAATAAGGTACTACTATATTAAGATTTAGAAAGTGATAATACATATAAATTCAAGTATTAACAAAACCTTTTTTTTTTTTTTGGTTTTTCCAGACAGGGTTTCTCTGTGTAACAACTTTGCTATCCTGGAACTCACTCTGTACACCAGGCTGGCCTTGAACTCACAGAGATCCACCTGCCTCTGCTTCCCAAGTGCTGGGATCAAAGGCGTGTGCTACCACTGCCAGGCAACAAAACATTTTAAGAGAAATAAAACTATCAACCAACATAACCAACATTTACATAAAAATGTATTACATAAGAGGACCATACCTTGGATGTGCAGGAATTACAATGCATACAGTGCTGATTCTCAAGAGAAACGTATCTCTGACAGAGGGAGCAAAACCTAACGAGAGAAACAGAGAAATAAGCTGCATGTATTCATTTGAGATTCACAGATCAGACAAAAGCAAACAAGGTACTTGCTCCAAAAACTGGAGGTAATCAGAATTCAATTCAATGTAAAATTATGGACCAAATCTAAGAGCAATACAAGAACCACCTGATTCAATACTGGAAGCATTTTACTGTCCGGTACACAGAACTGCATTTTCAGACGACCCGTGAAGTTCAAAGGGGTCTCACCTGTATCCTTCTTCTGTAGGGAGGACGATTTTGTTGGGGGGAATGTTGGTGAAAATCCGCACAGGAGACTGCTTGCGACCTGTCTTTCCATGTTTGTAAAGGGTGTGATTATCATAATCTACCTAGAAAGGAAAAAGACAATTCACTCAAATGAGTCAACACTCTCTAAGCCCCTTTAACCAATAAACAAACTGCCTGATGCTAAGATACAGGCTGAAGCAAGTAGTGAAGAGGAGACTCCTAAGAGCAAGATCACCTCCGGCCAACCTCGAGAGGCCCCCACAGCAGGGGCATCTCATCACAACAAGGTAAGGGGTTAGGACACACTCATGTTGGTGGATCACGGGAATGACTCAAACTTGATCTAAAAGGCTCCCTAAGAAAGTCTGCTTTGTAATTAAGAGCTTTATTTCTGATGCTAAAAACAAGGTCTTTGAAGATGTGTGCGGGTGTCACGGAGATGGTCCACCTCCTGGGGAAGACGTTGGTCGTTCACCAAGTCAAGTGCCTCCTCAGTCTGGCCTTCCCCTCACCATCTGTCCTCTCACTTTCCCATGGAACAGAGGTCAGGGGTCAGACAGCGGCTGTCACCTCCTCGTTAGATGACCTTAAACAACCTTGTGGATGTTTTTAAACTGTAAAAGGAGGGCACAGATCCTGACCTGAAGAGTTGCTGTGAGGGTCAACACGTAGTCCAGAGTCTGGCATAAGGCGGAAGGTGGCGAGGAAGAGAGAAGGGAGTCCACCTGTGCTTCCGCGCCCCACAAACACTGACCTCCCCCCAACACTCGTACTTGCCATTTCAGCTGAGTGTCCCCACAGAGAGGCCAACAAGCATTGTTTACTCAAGTCTAAATTCCCTGTCCTCCTTCGGCCTGCTACTCACACACATCCTCAGTCTGACTTTGGGTCTGTTGTGAACCCACCTGGCTACTAAATCTGTTTTTCTTCAGCTCAGTAATACTCAGTGTTTGCGCAACACCAACATTACCCAGGTCCTGCTACAAATGCAAATGTTTACTCAATCTAGCACCTACTGTATCAGAGACTTTGGGAGTGGGGCCCAGCAGTTTGTTTTAGCAAGCCTTCCGCACACACTCAAGTTTGAGGAGCACTGCTTTAGGTCATCCCCAAGGAGACCATGAGATGGTCAGGAGCTCAGGGCAGGCAGATCCCAACTCCCACATGAGGTGCAATGAACTGTTTTGATTAGAAACAAGGATACACGTAGGAAGCTGGAACAGACCAGGCTTGCAAGCTAACTTTTGTTTGTTTGTTTTGTTTTGGGTTTTTTTGGTTTTTCGAGACAGGGTTTCTCTGTGTAGCTTTGCGCCTTTCCTGGAACTCACTTGGTAGCCCAGGCTGGCCTCGAACTCACAGAGATCCGCCTGGCTCTGCCACCCAAGTGCTGGGATTAAAGGCATGCGCCACCACCGCCCGGCGCAAGCTAACTTTTAATAAGCAAAGCACAAACATGGCAGGAAATCATGACAGGGAGACAGGAGTTTTTTAAAAAGTAATTTTTAAAATATATTCTTAAATTATTCATACATGTATACAATGTATCTTGATCATATCCTACCCAAAGAGAAACTCCCTTTTCCATTCCCTCTGACCCCACCCCAATGCTTCCTCCTACTTTCACGTCCTTTAAACACACACACACACACACACACACAGTCCAATCAGAACTACCTGCATGTGCACAGGTGTGAGGTCATCACGCAGCATGGACAACCTACCAGCAACTACACTCTAGAAGAAAAACGACTCCCGGTCTTCCAGCAGCCATGGGTTGTCAACAGCTCCTAGCTAGGGACAGATCCTCACAAGCCACCCTCCCATCCACAGCAGGATGCTGACAGATCTGGTTAATCATAACTACTGTGGGCTCGTGAATGCTTTGGGCATGTCATGTCCAGAAAAACAGCACTTCACAGCACTCCTCCCCATCCCCAGACTCCTACATTCTTTTCACTCCTTCTTCCATGATGTTTCCTGAGCACTGGTTAAGGATGCTGATATACATGTCCCACTTCAGGGGACTCAGGGGAAGTTAGAGAGGGAAAGTGCAGGAGTGGTTATGACCCGAATACATCGATCGTATGAGAGTCTCAAAAGAATACATTTAAAAAATTACATGTAAAGTTCCATTTAGAGCGCAGCCTAGGAGGTCC
Organism: Peromyscus eremicus; assembly: GCF_949786415.1. Taxonomy (NCBI): domain Eukaryota; kingdom Metazoa; phylum Chordata; class Mammalia; order Rodentia; family Cricetidae; genus Peromyscus; species Peromyscus eremicus. The sequence continues at coordinate 46,399,671 of NC_081426.1, read as the reverse complement.
CATAGATCTGTGTCTTGCTTCAACAGTGTTTGGATGGAATGGAGCTAGGGAGCTCCCTCTTTCTCAGCTTCTAGCAACCTTTCAGTCTTTCTAGTTGCTTCTGGACCATCTCCTGCCGCCTTTGGCTCCTAGGACCAGCCAGCACCATCTCTTTGTGGTTAGCTCCATGTTTCGGATCAGCCATGACCTCCTAGATTCATCAGAATTACTCCACCGAAATGCAAGCTGCTGTAAACTGCCTGGTCAACTTGTACCTGCAGGCTTCCTACATCTAACTCTCTCTGGGCTACTATTTTGATCGGGATGATATGGCTCTGGAGGGTGTAGGCCACTTCTTCCCAAACTGGCCAAGGAGAAGCATGAGGGCACTCCTCAAGTTGCAGAACAATCACGGAGGTGCACTTTTCCAGACTGTGCAGCAGTCATCTCAAGCTGAGTGGGGTAAAACCCAGGAGGGCATGGAAGCTGCCTTGGCCCTGGAGAAGAACCTGTACCAGGCCCCCTTAGGTCTTCATTTCCTAGGTTCTGCCCACACAGACCCTCACCTTGTAACTTGTTGGAAAACCACTTCCTGGATGAGGAGGTGAAGCTCATCAAGAAGATGGGCAACCACCTGACCAACCTCCGCAGGGTGGCTGGGCCACAGCCATGTCTGGGCAAGTATTTCTTTGAGCAGCTCACTCTCAAGCATGACTAGGAGGCCTCTCCTTCCAAGGGGGCTCTCCCCTCTGCTCAGCACCAGCCAGACTCAGGACCTCCACCTGAACCTTTCAAGCCAGTAGGCAGCTTGTAACCACCCTGGAACCCTCCCCACCTCCTAGCCAAGTCTTGGACCAAGTAAAAATAAAGCTTTTTGAAATATTAAAAAAAAAAAAAAAGGTTGGAGAGATGCCTCAGAGGTTAAGAGCACTGGTTGCTCTTTCCAGAGGTCCTGAGTTCAATTCCCAGCAACGACATTGGTAGCTCACAACTGTCTGTAACGGGATCTGATGCCCTCTTCCGCATGCAGATAGAGCACTTATATACATAAAAATAAATAAATCTTAAAAAAAATAGCAAAAGACAAAACAAGTTCCATTTGGGGCAGAATACTCAATGGTCACTTATTCTCCACACTTCAGCCCAACTGTTAAGGGTCAGGCTTCGGAAGGTAGACTGTTTGCCTCTCCGCAGCTCTGGTTTAACTCGGTGTTACCAGATTTACAAGGAAATGCACTCCCTAAGGCTCACTAACAAGCTTCAGCAGTGAGCAAAAGCTAAGGAGATGAGATGAGGGGAGGCAAGGAGCATGTGGGCAGCCCCCCCCCCCCGCCCCAGGGCTTCTGACTGGCTGCCAGCAGGGCCGTCCTCAGTCATGCTGACTGTGGTCCATGGAGGCTGCTTGGAGGCCTCTGCATATGTGCAGCATCCCAATAAGCGAAGACTGAGTTAGATCCCATTTGCAGCCCTGCATTCAGTCCCCACATTTTAAGAAAGACACTGATAAAACCAGCTCATTTCTACTGAAAATAATAGCAATGAATAGGATTTATAGTTTAACAAATGAGGGGTGTTTGCTCAGAAAAGACTGGGAAGAACTGACAGCTAGTTCATAACTGAAGGGGTATCATATGGAATAGAAATTAGACTTATCCTTTATTGCCTCGGAGAATAGAACCAGGAGCAATGGTTAGAAGTTAATGGGGAGCATATTTTATCTCAATATGAGAAAATTCTCTAACGATTAGAGCTATTAAATAAATTGAGTTGCCTTGTAAGGCTGTAGGACTCTGCGCCCCGAAAGCATTCGAGTGAAGCTAGATGAGCGCTTGTCATGAATTTAGCAGAGAGGATTATTACATTGGGAAGTCAGCCCAGGTTACCTCTACGTTTCTTTCCAACTTTCAAAATCCTATGAATATATGTTACCTATTAGAGGCAAGACACAAGAATAGATTTTACTTAAAACATCAACCTAAAATAGTAGTTTAAGTAGTTTTCTTTGAAAGGGATTTAAATGTATAATGTTTCCCCAGTGCACTCCTTTGTGGGCCTGAATATATGTGGTACCTTATTAAATTCAACAAAAGATATCCTGCACGCAAACTTACGAGTGTCATAAGGAAAACCATTCTTCCCCAGAGAATCTTGTGAAAACTTTCAAATGCTGTAGAGTTAGAGTGTGGGAAGACTTCTACTGAGTAGGATGTTCTGTGCACTAAACAGCAGATGGGGGCGGGCAGTTTCTTTATGGTTTCCCAAGGAGCTAGAGAATGCATGTGTCAGGAAGGTGGCTGATTGCTCGATTTTGCATAACCTAATTGAGATTATTATTATTTTTAAATGCGGGTTTGTTGTGCTAATTAACTATAAACATATGGTATGTAAAACGCATGCTGCTAGAGTAAATTAATGTACCTCTAACATACATCCATATTTCATAGCTTCATCCACACAAATAAACCTCCCGTGGAAGTGCTGTAAAGCAAACACAATTTTGCAAATTGCCTATCGCTAGTGCCTGAGCTGATCCACCATGTTCCCATCATTATCCCTGACATCTCACTCACAATGATGATGAGAGGCATTTTCAAACAGAAAACTTCTCCCACAGAACTGATTAATGTGATGAAGTACTGTATAGAAATGAGGGAAAGCACAAAATCTCTGCAGTTCCCAACTTTTAATTGGAGCCACACGCAAAAGTCTTCTGCTACACGAGACTGAAAGTAGTGGGATGGAACACTGAGGTATTAGAGCACTAATTCTGTACCTACTACGCTCCAGGCAGGATGCCAGGCCACACTAGCATGGGCACAACTCCCTGAGGACTATGCTCTGTGTAGTTTCACTAAGGTCTCAAGACCATGCCTCAGCTCCACCAACCAGCTCCCATCACCACAGTTAGTCCTGTAGTCATAACCCCACATCCTTCGAACCCCAATTTAAAATTCCCACATAGACCTCATCCTGCTTTTTATTTAACACCTACTAAGTGTTTATTACACACTGAGTTCAAGAATTTGGTTGCCACCCCCTTTTTCTTTCTTCTTTCTTTCTTTCTTTCTTTCTTTCTTTCTTTCTTTCTTTCTTTCTTTCTTTCTTTCTTTCTTTCTTTCTTCTTTTTCAAGAAAGGGTTTCACTACGTAGCCCCAGGCTGGCCTTGAACTCACAGAGATCCACCTGCCTCTGCTTCCCGAGTGCTAGGATTAAAGGCGTGCCCAAGTTGACACCTTTTAATATTCAATAATTTCTCAAAATTCCTATCAAATATCTTTTCTACTGTAAAAATAAGCTAGAAAAGGTTTCCTACACAGGCTGATTATAAAAAAGGACAGCTTTGACAGAGCAAACAGCTCTACTTTCAACATGTAAGATGTGTTCCATGTTAAGAAACAATGACGAGACGTGAGAGAACATTCCAGGAGGGTTGAGATGTGGAACCATCTCACCGGGATGTGATAACCACATGAACACTGCCACACCCTGACCCGCTCCTAGCCCTTCACCCTGTGGCAGACATCACTAATCAATCCCATTAGTTTACCACATAAGCCTGGCTTTCTCTGAACAAATCTAAGGAGTCACTGCTGAAGGATTCTCAGCGCTGTGAGGGAAGCCTGTCTGCCATCCATCTGCTCTTCCAGGCACTGGCTTTACAGGTGAGGCAAACAGGGATCAGAAAAGAGCAGCTGATCATCCCAGGTCACATCACTCTACGGGCAGTGCTGGGACTCAGAGGTCTAACTCTAAATCAGAATTCCCCTTCTTCCCAATCTGCCTTAATGAAGTTGCAGTTAGGATTCTCGGTTTCTGAGAACTACTTTACTGCCTGTTTATCAAGTACTTTATCACTGAAGTCCACATGATTTATATTTCATGAAGGTTTGTAGCATTTGGACCATCCACTTATCTGAAAAGCATCCTCTCTACCCCTAAAAAGAGACTCAGTGATTTGAGTTTTTGTTTGTTTGTTTTGTTTTTTTACTTTTTAACTATGTTGTGGCTTGGAGTCTTATTGTGGCTTTGGTGGTGATTGGGGCAGGGGTTGGAGCTATGTGAAAAGATCTGTAATGGAAGACAGGAGACATGCAGTTTCCCTTTTATTTAGATTTGTCTGCAGTACTGGGGATCGAACCTGGGGCCTCAGGCATGCTACATTTTGGTGTACAGATCTGATTCTCATTCTTCTTCTCAGCAGTTGGCTTTTGTTTTATCAAAAACATTGCTTTGCTCCTGGTCAGATAGACATGATCTAATCTGAACATTTCTTTTTCACTAACATAGTGAATTGTACAATTATTTCCAGTAAGCTTAGGCTGTCCACTGTTCCCCAAAGCCCTTTCCTAACGACACAGGCAGGCTAAGGAGGTGATGTGTAAATGGCAGGTCTACACTATCATCGTTGGCCTACCCTATTGCAGAGCTAGCTGCCGTCTTTTGCCCCATCACCATTTCAAATCCTTGCCACTTCTGTGTATGCAGATGCAACCATCTTCCAGGAGACCTGTGCTATCCAATCTTAAGTTCTCACTCGTACAAAAAGAGAAAAAGGCTGACTACCCGAAGGATGACCATGCTGACAACAACAGCCTGCACTCGGCAAGTGTAGACTGGCTATACCCTCTCATACATTACCTCAGACATATCTGTTATCGTAGCTATTATTAGGACTAATGCTCTCACCATCATCATCCTCATTGAACAGAGAGGCTAGGCAGCTGAGCCAAGACTCAGGCCCAGATCATCGCAATGCTAGAGTCTGTGCTCTTTCCATTCAATCATCTGAAACAGACGGGACACCTACTGTGTGCCAACCATCACACCACTTCCTCCAAAGGCAGCAGCAGGTGCCACTGAGGCAGGAACCAGCTCAGTTACAGTTTAAGTCAGCCAAATCTGCATTGCAAATGCCAATTCCAGAAGCAGCACTCCCTCAAGCAAGGAACAAGACCCTGCAAGCTTGAAAAGGAGGGCAAACAGCTGTGGAGGGAATCATGACGGAGGCTGTCTTTTACCTAGAAGTCAAGGTTGAAATGGCTTACACTACTCACTTTTGTTAATATGGCTCAACAGCCACAGACGTGCCCATCACACCTGAGAAACTAATCAGTTTTCCAAATCTATACTACGGAAGCGCTGGAAAAATTCTATGCATTAGAAATGCTCACAGCAGTTTCATTTATAGTACTTAAAGAGAGAAGGAATACAAGAAAGAAGGAAACAACAGCTCAGCCGGTTAAGGAAGAGACTAGACATTATTAAATAAAGACTATGTAGGCACCTTTAAAAGCACGTACTTCTAAGAACAGAGAAGCATTCCCCAAGTCTTTTCAAACTGGCGGAAATGTCTGCTTCTTAGCACTGACAACCAAGGAAAGGAGGTGAAAAATAACCCGGTGCCACTGCTGTCTGTGGCAGCACTGCAGACGCAGCTGCCCCGTGCTCTGGGTAACTAGCGTTCCTTCCACATCATCTCCGCGATGGCAGGTGCCTCTGAGAGGAGGCAGACGAGAGCAAGCGCCGTCTTGCACCAGCTGGTAAAGACGTTTACAATTTAATGGCTGAAAAGCTTTAGTCAGTCAATTATTCAGAAACTCAAAAGGAAAAATGCCTTTGCAAAAACAAGAAGCAGCAGTACTAAGTTGGTGACCACACCAAGTAACGGTGACAAGGTTACTTTAGAACCCAGGGCAAGAAATAAGTTGAGGGCAGAGTGGAACCACCTGGGCTTTGGCCTGTATTTAATCTACAGCAGTACCAGGAGGGATGCTCACTTTAGTGGGCCAGCACACTCACACACAGCCATCTTTGCTTCTTTAGACACCCCACTGCTGGCAGCATGCCCCTTTAAAGCTCTCAGCATCCTGAGTGACACACAGAAGGACACATGACTTTCTACCTACCAGAAATGGAGATTCACTTTCCTGTAGCCTTTAATAGAGCAAAGCAAAGCAAAGAGCAGATCAGCTGATCTAACACCCAGCAATGCTTACACTGAGGGTCCTGGGGCTGGTGCGGATCAAAGAGCAGATCAGCTGATCTAACACCCAGCAATGCTTACACTGAGGGTCCTGGGGCTGGTGCGGATCAAAGAGCAGATCAGCTGATCTAACACCCAGCAAAGCTTACACTGAGGGTCCTGGGGCTGGTGCGGATAAAAGAGCAGACCAGTTGATCTAACACCCAGTTGCACCCCGCAATCACCTGGGGCACTTGAGAAAGGATTTTCTCTTAGGGCTTTCTGCTCTGATTCTCTGATTTTGTCTGACAAGAGTGTTTTGTCTTGCTTTAAGTGTGTATACTCAAGAATCTGTATTTTTAGCAAGTACCCTAGAAGTTGCAGACATTAGGAGCCAGGGACTAACCTATACACAGTATAATTTAGTTGTTGATACAGTTCAAAACACTTTAATTTACTAAAATCAAAGGTTAGTCTTATCAGGATATTCCAATAGCACATCCATTCCCCAACCACGCCAGAAGACAGGGTGTTACTATACCTGGTAATCCAGCATGTGGAAGCTTGGAAAAAAATGACAAATCCGTGACTCGAAAAAATAGGGGAAAATCCAGAAAATGGGCAGTTCTTTCTGACTGTCATCTAATGGATCACACAGAAAAAAATAAGAATAAATGGATAAATAAGAAAACAAGAAATCGATTCTAAAAACAAAACTAAAGTTTTCAGTAGGAATTTCAGTTGTTCAATAACTGTATCAGTCATACAGAAAGAGAATGCTTACAATAGTACCATTCCTCCCTGACCTTTCCCAAAGGTTAATGGAAATCGTACATATCCAAAACAACGCACAGACTTTATTGTTCTGCGTAGTGATCGTAAGAGCAGCAAATAATACATGGTATTTAACAACGAGCCATCTTTGCTTCTTTAGATCCCCCACTGCTGGCAGCATGCCCCCCCCCCCTTTAAAGCTCTCAGAAGTCCTCTACATTCTGTCCCTGAAGCATACCACTTCCATAGCTCAGTTAGCGGAGAAGCCTGACCACATGCCCCCAGACACTTGTGTAACTCAGCAGCTCACAGGCTAGAAGCTGCATCTAAAACTGAATGTACTGACAATGGGACAACTGAATGAAACACTTGGAAGTCTCAAGGCACTTCAAACTGAGAAATTTTCCCCACTCGTTAACCCATCTCTGGAGCTGGAAGTCTGTGTGTCCTGTTACTGTGGACTGTCACTAGCCTACTGGGTGTCCAACCTCCACATAAATCATGGTGAAACTCAAGGCTCTGGGCCTGAGGTTGGACAATGTTCTGGTTAAGTTGTTTTGCCGACTTGGCATAAGCTAAGGTCATGTGGGAAGAGGGAACCTCAGTTGAGCAAATGTCTCTATGAGATTGGCCGGTGGGGTATTTTCCTGGTTAATGACTGATATGGGAGGGCCCAGACCATTGTGGACAGTGTCACTCCTGGGCGAGCAGTCCTGGATGTATAAGTAAGCAGGCTGAGCAAGCCATGGGGGGGGGGGGGGGGAGCGCCCGCCTCTGTATCAGCTCCTGCCTCTAGGTTCCTGCCTTGGTTTCCCTCACTGGACTGTGATTCAGGGTGTGTAAGCCAAATAAACCCTTTCCTGCCCAAGTTACTTTTGGTCATGGACTTTATCACAGCCACAGAAAGATTTTAGGGACAGGGAACGGAAGGGCCACAGAAAGAGCCCACTATCTTGTCTCGGTATCCAAACGGCACCTGCACCCAGCAGCCCTCACGGAGCATTTTTGAACAAACGGCAGCAGTTACTGTTGGGCTTCACATCGCTCCAGAATCTTACAGCCATGTTACCGAGAAGCCACTGTAAAAACAAGACTAGGGGAAGAGGCAGTGTCCCGTGATCATGAAGTCTGCCATGGCCATGCTTTTCAAAAGAGCCCAAGAGCGGCATATTCCATCAGTGCTGGGCTTGGCTAGTATTGACAGGACGCAGACACATAAACACATGCTCATTTTGCAGTAATTAAAAAAAAAGATACCTTGGCTTTGACCTTCTTTCCACATAGCAATTAACTTCTTGAATGTAATAGCCAGAGGTTCAACCAAGCCACCAAAAGGAGGGTCTGTCACCATAATCACGCCGTCACCTTCCTCTTCCTGTAAGAATGCCCTGCACACTTCAAGGGCAGCCTGCAACAAATAAAACGCCATTTCTAAATTAGAACAGAGAGTGGCCCTTTATCCTACTGGGAGAATGCATTAAGCTTGGTCTCTCTCAGGACTGGAAACGTCACCAAGTCACCCTGCCACTGCAGAGTCCCCTCAGTGACATCCAAAGTCTCTCTTAGTCACTTAACGTCAGATTGTATCTTTGGGTTCCTCGATAAGCAGGTTTTTAAATTGCAAATTCAAATACCATCACTATCAGACAACTACACATTTCAAATAGTTAAATTAAAAAACTAAATTTAGTAACCCAAAAGAGAGAAAGCCGTCACCCGTGAAAACAACCTACACATTCAATTCAACAAACAGGAGCAGAGGCGGCGGTGCTGAGCCTCGAGGACACAAGGAGGCACTGGCTGTGGTTTTGGCTGTCTGTCCTGTCTGCTGCCACAAGTTCAGCTTAACAACTGCTTCGTAAGCACGCACACACTTCTGAGTACCAGGTAAGCAGCAGACATACTGGAGCATGCACGGTAAGTAAATAAAGGAAGCCTACAAATGGCAAAACCCATCTGGTCCTAGAGACTCTGCCAGTAACACACTTTCCCACCAGGCTGCTAGTGTTTCCAGTAGCTGCCAAACTAACAACAGCTAGGAGATTTACCAGTTTCTGCCTTGAGCGCAGTTAACAGAGATGCATCTATCACGGAATCGCTAGTCTACTGACTTGGAAGTAGTTTGCAAATCAACACCTTCAGTACTAAAAAAGCATAAGCGTTTAAAGTTATATGGAACTTTAGACTTAGGCCACTAATGCAGCATCAAGGATGCAAACTCAGTTCCTTATGCATTACCCTAACCTCACACCTCCCTGCCCCCCAGTTTCAAATGGTTACACCAACCACCCCACATCAGGATCCCCGCAGCCACACCACCACAGCACTTCTGGGCCTCACTCCTCACCCTGCCCTATATTCTTCAGAGCAGTCCACAGAGTAAGTTGGCCTTTACTTCCATCTGGGCATGGCTACAGAGTCCACCCCCTGCCTCCTTCCTTCCACTGTTCTAGCTGAGAAATGCTGCCTCGTCCACTATTAGGTGGCTTCAGTTCTCATCCTCCTCTACATGGACCTAATCAATTCCCAGATGCAGAGATTCCAACTGATACCCTTTGGGAAACAGTGGCACACACAGAGAACTCTACCTGCTGTACATCGAGATCCTTGGTTTTGGCAGCTCTCGTGGCTGAGATACATCCCATGGCAAATTGATCTCATTGAATGGAAAACTATGTTCATTACAACACAAGACTCATGTTTCAACCCTAACCAATAACTTAGTATTTGTGTTCACTTCCTGAAAGCTCTGTTTTCATCCTGTTCGGTTTTCATTCCATCATGAGCTAATATCTCAGAGGGCAATACAAAGTTAAGCATGAGCCCCAGTTTTAAAATGACTGATTGACAATATACTCTCCAGGGATGCTACAAACTGTCGTTGATAATTTCCAAACACCTCTGAACAACCTCCTGTCGGGTGTGACTAGTTGATTAGTTACAGATTTGACTCAAGGACTAACGAGAGCTTCAGCTAGGAACAGCCATGTAGGTAGTATGAGCTGTTTCTCTTCAGTGATGTTAGAAATATCACCTTGAAAGCTGCTCTTTTTTCCCCCAAACAACTTTCCTGTTTGTTAAAATTTATTTATTTATTTTAGTTTGTAGCCTTGGCTACCTGAAACTTGCTCTGTAGACCAGGTTGGCTTCAAACTCAGAGATCTGCCTGCCTCTGCCTCCTGAGTGCTGAGATTAAAGGTGTGAACCAGCATAACCAGCTTTTACTTATTTTTTTTTAAATAACTTTAGGTTCATGGAAAAGCAAGAGAAAGATACACAGTTCTCATACAGTCCCTGCCTGAAATGTGCATTTAATTGCAGTACGGTAGAAAACAAAAGAGAACGTGCCTGCTAGGGGTTCAGGGAAGGCCAGAGGAAGTAATTTGGAACTGAGCTCTGAAAGCCATTAAAGCAAAGAAGCCAGGGGACCAGCAAGGGCAAAGGCCCTGTAGTGGGGTCACTGGACTAGCTGAAGGTCTATGCCATGCATCCTGAACCCAAACAGCAAGGCTGAAGACAAGGACAGGTGAGGCAGAAAAAGGTTAACAGAAGTCAGAAAACATGGAGCCCTGTGGCCCTCGCCAAGTGTGGAGCACTCAAGTATAATTCTAGCACATAGAAGGCAGAGGCGGGAAGATTCCCTTAGTCCGAGGCCAGGCTAACCTATTGTACATGATGAGTGGCAGGCTAGGCAGACTATACAGTGAGACGCTGCCTGAAGAAAAACAATGAAAACAGAACCAAGATTCCCTTCTAGTTGCTCGGTAAATAACCAGTGAAGGAGATGGACATAACTCAGTAGTGGAGCACTTGCCTAGCACACATGAGGTCCTAAATTCAATCCCAGCACCACTAAACAAAACAAGACAAAAAAAAAAAAAAAAAAAAAAAAAAGGAAAAATACACTAAGAAATGATTAAAAAAATAATAGCAATAAAAGGGTACCCTTGAATTTGTTAATCAACAATAACAGAAAAAAGAGATGATGGGCATAAATCTTACCTTTCCATCAAAGAAATGATGGTTGAACATATTATAGCGGCAGAAGCTATCTTCCAGGTAAAACTGTGAATATCTGTAAAAGAATTCATTACCAAATGACATGCTCAGGCACATAATACAGTAAATAAACAAACACTAAACTATATTTTCAAACTACAAAATCACATCTTGATTAAGTAAATTTCATCATCTTTTGTTTGTTTGTTTTTTTAAAATAAGAAATACTTTACAAAACCTTAAGTGAATCTGTAACAGTACATATTGAATTTATTTTCCCAGGTAGGCCAGTGGCAAAACCAAAGAATAATCATACGGAAGATACAGGTTCCAAGTAGGCTGGTGGTACAGGCCTGCAAGCTCAGTTATTTGGGAGGTTGAGGAAGGAGGATCGAATGTTCAAAGCTAGCCTGGGTTACAGAGTGAATTCAAGGGCAACTTGGTGAGAATACCTCAAATAAAACGTAAGGGCTGAGAATAGAGGTCCTCAGTGACAGAGCACTTGCCTAATTAATATTCCTAAGGTCCTATGTTCAACTCTGAACTACACAACCAGCAAACGAAAGACACACATTCTTATGGACCAGAACACCACACATAAACAACTTAAGTCTGCAGTGTGATCACAATTAAAACATGTCTCTCCTGGTTAAGAGTTTCCTAATATCTTATTTTCATTTTTAACTAAGTGTCTGTGTGGGTTTGTATACATGAGTGCAGACGCCTGCAGAGGCCAGAGGCTGTCTAGCCTCTGGATCGAGAATTATAGGTGTTGTGAGGTGCTTGATGTGGGTCCTCTGCAAGAGCAGTATGTGTTCTTGTAAGCCATCTCTCCAGTCCCTCATGGTTAAGGAAATCTTAAGTCAACATTTCTGCTCAACAGCTATTATTTCTCCTGTGATTTAAAAAAAAAAAAAAAAAAAAAAAAAGCACTTGATGTAAAAGTTTTCCTTGTCTAATGCAAATTAGTTTAATAAAATATATTTCTCAATATAATACTGAAAGAAGTATGAGCATTTAGTGTTTGCTGAACTTGTGCCAGGCGAGAAGCACATTTATTTACTGAATGAATTATTCTATCTAACCACTACTTTAAAATGCCATCAAAAATGAATCAGAGTACCAGCTTTGGGAATTATATACTTTTTTTTATTAACTAATTCGCTAAGAAAACCTCATACTACATAACGGCTTAGTTTATATTTACTTAATTATGTAGAAGACCGAATCTTTTGTTTCCCAGCCGACTACCTGTTTCCTCATCTGTGGACCTGGCCTTGCTGTCTTCAGTGCTTTTTCTTGGGTTTTTCACACAGAAACTTTTGATACTTCAAAAAATCTTGAGCTTTTTCTACCTTACTATAAGTAATTCACATATGGACCATGCCATCCTTGTTGGAAAAACTGAAAAAAAAAAATAAAAAATCAGGAATGCAGCCTTACTTCTACAGCCCCTTGAAAAAAACCGTGGTAGAGACATGGCTTGTACCTCAACTCCCTCACTGTGTGTAACGGACTGGCCACCCGGGGTGAGTGTTTCTTACAGCAGGAGCCCAGGTCCAGCCTCTTCTGATTTATACTGTGGTAAGAGCTCAGGCTCTGTGGTCAGAAGATCTGGTTCAAGCTCTCGGTCCCTTGTGCACTATGTAACCTTAGGAAGTAAATCAGTCAACCTTTCCGAGCCTCAGTTTCTTCATCAACAAAATGGGAAAAATAAGTTCCCTAGGACTTCATAGAGCAAGTAAGACAATAATATATAGCACACACTAAAGCGTGTATTTACTCTAATAAATATTAGCTATAAAGACGTGTGTCTTAACACCACCAATACTAGAAAATCATGGTTTTATTCACCAGATCATAATCTAAACCCCTTTCTGCTTGCCCTGTGGAGAGGGAGTTATTCTGTTAATGGTTAAGCTGTTCACCATTCCTTACTGCTATTTAAGATGCAGTCGGCACATCTGCTGTTTATAAAGTATTAATGGGAACTGAAGAGGTAAATAAAGGCCCGGGCACCTCAGGAACAAACCACAAACTGCGGGTGATGACGACTACTGTCAGCAGACAAACAGCCTCCCGTGTCATCGAGGGCCTTGCTTGCTTGTTTGTTGATTTTCATCTTCTGAGACAGGATGACATTCTGTACCTCAGGCTGCCCTGGAACCCACTGTAGCCCAGGCTAGCCTTGAACTCACAGAGGTTCTCCTGCTTCAGGCTCCTAAGTGATAGGATTATACATCTACACCACTGTGCTCTACTTTTTAATTGTTTAACCAATCCTAGTACTGCCAGCTGTGGCCTACCTTCATTTGAGGGAGTTCTGTCTTTTAAAAAAGGAAAATACAATCCTTTTAATTTGTCTTTCTTTTTGTTCATTGTTTGACAAAGGCAGAGTCACTTTTAAAAATTAAAAAGAGGATTTGATTTACATAAACTTCAGCACAGCACACCTGTCCAACGCATTCTGGGCAGCAGTATGCAGAGCCAGGCGGGGAAAGGCCAGATTTCAGTTCTAAGTTTCCATCAAAAATAAACAAGGGAACATAATTATTCATATTTTAAATGATATAAAAAAATCACCCAACAATGCCCTCTTAAAATGAAATTGGCCACAAAGAATTATTCTTTCCAGTGAACAAGGCAAACAAAGCCAATCAGAAAAGCATGCACTTGAAAACTGCTCAAAAGGACATCGGCTTAATTTGGCCATTCATTCTCTTTAAATGAGAGTCAGTCACCAAGTGTGAAGCACGCTCTTCCACAGGAAATGTAATCAAGAGCTGAATAAAATTACTTCATAAATGAACCTAAGAAATTCATTTTTTGCTCTAACTTTATTTGGATAATAGTTTGCCAAATAGAGTCTCACATCTTTCATGCTAAAATTAGAGCGTATAGAAACCATCTTAGCAAATGTTAACTTCACATCACTCAGGCCCACTATCTATAGCCCACACAGAAAACACTGCTGTTGAGGTACTTGTATAGCCTTAACAGGCCTTTCATGGGGCAATAGGAAACTAGAGTGCCTTGAACTTGTGACAATCCTCCTGATTCAGCTTCCTAAGTGGTAGGATTAGAGGCATGAGCCATCAGGCCTGGCTATCAATGTTTGTTGTGGGAACTACCAATGTGACCTATGAGAATTACCTTCCAAGTGCATACCCTCTCACCAAGGGCCTCCCATTAGGTCCCAACTAACCCTAAAGGTTCTACTACCCCACAACTGGGGGATATTGGGAAGCAAGCCAATTGGGCCATTGGAAAAAAAATACAGTATAAATAAAACATGCATAATCCACACTTTGGAATATTACTCATCCATGTAAAAGAGGTATCCTGGTACATGCTCCCACATGGATGGACCTTGAAAGGCTGCCTACTCTATGACCCTATTTACAGAGATACCCATAAAGAAGGCAGAGTGGTGGCCAAAGGCTGGGGCAGGGAATGAATGCTCACTGGGAGAGTATTTCTTTTCAAAGACAGAGATGTGGTGCCATAATCTTATGAACATACCTGAGAGCATTGTTTTGTGTGTGTGAAATACATCTCAATTAAAAAGAAACACGCATGAAATACAGCAAACGGAAAAAACACTGTTGTGGACCTATTTTTTTTTTTAATGTTTAAAAAAATGTTAAAAGATTGGAAAAGCGAAAATCTGGATTTGGGGTAGCCGAATCTACAACCACTTTCCTTTACAAAAGAAACCTGAGATCCTTGCCCTCTGAGAAGCTCCTCAGGTGACAAAGTGTGGCTGTCCCCGCTCCTCTCTGCCTGAGTCTTCCCACAGCTACCTTCACAGAGCTCCTCTTGGATGACGTCAGAGTCATGGAAACTGTGTGACCTCAAGGAGGTCCCTGCTACTGAGTGCTGGGTCGGCACCATTCCTGCCCAGAGGGAAGCCCACTGCCTCTGTCTTGACTGCTTCGGGGACAGGCACCAGCTTCCTCTCACCAGTACCCGTCTCCCCTTCTCCGTCCCCTTTCCGTCCTGTACAGAGCATATTCCATCTGCCTGGTCAGCACTGCCCGCAGTGCGGGCTTCGAGAATGGGAAGTGGCACGTGGCTCCAGCAAGCTAATCAGAGCACTCTTTGGAGTTCTGCCACCAAGGCTCTCAGGAAAGGCCACCTCTTTCTACTGTTGGGTAAGCAGGGCCAAAGTAAGTTGAACACTGCTGCCACCCAAGTCCCCCAGCAGTGCCAAGGAAGTTAAAGGACACCACCTGGTGATAAAAGGCCACACAGAGAGATGGAAGTCTAACAACACAGTGTGAAGCCCAGACAGTGACTGGAGCAAAGGCGGAGGCAGCCTGGACTTCAGCAATATGAAGGAAGAAACGCTTTCATATCAACAGACTGCCGCGACACCAACGCAGTGCTCGCAACCAATCAGGGTGTCTTAGTCTAAAAAAACATATAACTAACTTGGCAAAAGTTACCGGTTCACATGAAAACCTTCATGGAACAAGGCAAGACAGGAGAGGGAACGGAGAGGGAAGGCTGGCAAAGGAGAAAGGGGTTTATCTACAAATTCAGAGGATAAGTATTTCCACTTGCAGTTGAGAATGCCTGGCTTTGAATTCTGGCTTGGTCACGAACCAACTAAAATTCTGACTAAGTCACTTGGCTTCTTTGTACACCTGTTTTTTCAATCTGGAAGACGAGGATGACGGCACCACCTACTGTACAGGGCTATCATGAGGAGTTATACAGTACCTGACACATCCTAAGAACTCAAAAAATACTTTGATACATGATTTAAAAAAAAAAACCCAAGGTTAAACTTCTACGTAAAAAACAATGCATTTATAGTGACTGATACTGTAGGAAAGAATGGAATACAGAATTTTAAAAGAGAAATTGATGTCGCTATACAGTGGCTATTAAACAATCACAAAAAGAAAGGCAATGCTGTTGTATACAGTATGTATAAGCCTTGCAAAGATGATGCTAACTAAAAGAAGCCAGACACAAAGTCGCATACTGAATGGGTCCATCCGTAAAACGTCCAGAACAGGCAAACCCATGCAGCCAGAAAGTGGCTGCCAGGAGGTGACCGTGAGGTTTCTTCTCTGTGTGATGGGAACGCTCCAACACAAGCACAGTGGATTACACCTGTGATCCCAGCACTTGACAGGTAGATCAGGAGTTTAAGGCCAGGCACTCAAGGCCAGAGAGGACTATATGAGACCCTGTACCCCAAATAAAGAAACGGATAAAATGTTCTGAGAGTACACAGTGATGTCTGCACAACATACGGACCACTCACAGGAACCAGGGAAACACACATCTCAAAATGGTACATGATAATCATTACATCCCAATTTAAAAATACAGCTGAGGAGAGATGGTTCAGCAGTTCTGAGCACATCCTGCTCTTACAGAAGACCCAAATTCAGTTCCCAGCACCCACATCAGGTGGTTCACAACCACCTATGACTCCAACTCTGAGAATCTGATGATGCCCTCTTTGGGCCTCTGAGGGCACCTGCACTCACATGCACATTCCCACACACAGACACACATACACATAATTTTAAATAAATCTTTACAAAAGAAATCTGTATTATGACTTTGGGAAGGATCGCTCCTGTTAAACACAGACAAGTTCTGTCAACAAGGGATAAGTGGTTAATGAGCCAGCCCTGTCCTTATGGCTAAGAGAGCGGGATGAAGGACCAGGAACCGCTGCAGACAGTATAAGGTTGACTTGGAAGTATAAAGAAAAACACACCACACAATCTGTACTTTTGGAGGTGGCAGGTGTGTGGGTATACGAGGAAGCCAGGGCTTAACATTGGCAATCTTCCTCAGTCACTTCTCCACTTCATTTTTGAAGAAAGGCTTTCCTCCTGAATCTGGAGCTGACCTTTTCAGCGAGGCTGGCTGGTCAGCAAGCCCTAGTGATGCTCTTGTCTCTGCTTCACAGAGCCGGGGTAAACAGTTCATTCTGTCACACACACGTTTTACCTGAACTCAGGTCCTCAGGCATGCGCACCTCCCCCTTTCCCCCTCCTTAACCCTGCGCCATCTTCCCAGCCCCAAAGCTGTGCTGTTTTATGTGACATTTTACGCTTTAAGAATCTGCTTGGGGAGGGGGGGGGGCGCTGGGGAGATGGCTCAGTGGTTAAGAGAACTGGCTGCTCTACCAGAGGACCTGAGTTCAATTCCCAGCACCCACATGGCAGCTCACAACTGTCTGTAACTCCAGTTCCAGAGGATCCGACACCCTCACACAGACATACATGTAGACAAAACACCAGTGCACATGAAATAAGAATAAAATTTTAAAAAGTCTCTGCTTTGGGGCTGCGCAGATTGTCAGTGTTTAAGAGCACTTGTTGCTCTTACAGAGGACCCAGGTTCAGGTCCCAGCATCCACATGGTGGCTCACAACCATCCTTAACTCCAGGTCCAGGGGATCCGATGCCCTTTTCTCACGTCCACAGGTACCAGGCACACATGTGGTGTCTATACTACATTCAGGTAAAACACTTACACGTACAAAATAGTTTTTCCAAATCTGCCTTATTTGCAGGGAGAGAAAGCATATTTATTGTCACATATTCTAACAAATATTGTAGTACTGATCAAACAGACACTATCAGATCTAAATGAAAGACCAAGTCTGATCCCTTTAATATAGTCAACCATATGTAAACGTTTCTAAGAATAATTGTCTCATAAGGTCTCTATGAGGTGGCACTCAAAGCAGTACAGAAACTAAGAGGAACACTCAACTCTGCACACTCAGGCAGTGGATGGACGCTTGTACCAGTTACACTCCAAGTCAGCACTGGCTGTGCATCCCAACAGGAGACATGCCATCCAGTTCTTTCACGCAGCTATCTCCCACAAACATACCTGCTTTCTAACTCTCAGCCCAAGACCTGCCCATTCCAAGTCAGCACTCCCTCTACTTCCGGCTGCATCTGGGAAGCCGTGTGCACATCATCTGGTAAGACTGTGTTTTTAAAACATCTTATCACATGACCAAGATCTGAAGCGGAAACAAAGTCCCAACAATCTGACCACAAAGAAGCCAGTTCGGTTTACCTGGAAGTATCAGGACATTAGAAAGGAATGCACTTTGTAGGACTCATCTCTAAGTCACAGACAAGGAGACACGTTCAGAGCATCTGTGACACACAGTAGGAAAAAGAGAAATCAACTGCCAGCTTTTTTGAGATCCCAAAGGTTGAGTGTTGGTTTTACATGACCAACAAGGTGTTCCCAACCTACGACTACTGAATGGTAGTTAAAGAGTGTGACAGGTTATGAACAGTTAAGGAGAGAAAAACACAAAGAAAATGAGACACTAAAGAAGAAATATTATATTATAAACCTACCGAAAATCAATATCCAATAAAAGGCTTTTCGTGTTGGACTTCTCACCTGGTGCTGCCAGTCTGATCTGCTCGTGTAGCCTGAAGCAAGCAATGAAAGCAAATTTAATCAGAAACTACAAATGCCACAGACAATCAGCAAACAAAACCATTGCTGTTCTTCCTCCATCTCAGACATTTCAACAAAACACTGCAGAGAATCTGGCCCCGGTTAGTTCTGCAGATATTTTTTTTCCTTTTTTTTTTTTTTTTTTTTTTTTTTGGTTTTTCGAGACAGGGTTTCTCTGTGTAGCTTTGCGCCTTTCCTGGAACTCACTTGGTAGTCCAGGCTGGCCTCGAACTCACAGAGATCCACCTGCCTCTGCCTCCCAAGTGCTGGGATTAAAGGCGTGCGCCACCACCGCCCGACTCTGCAGATATTTTTTAAAGGGCAGCATTTAACAGAGAAATCTAACATAAAAAATTTCAATCTAAGATCAGAAAGCATCCACCCTATATCAAGGCTTCCCTCACACGGGATACAGGCTGCAAACTCTTTGAGAGGCCACGCTTTCCACTTCCTCTCACATCCAAGAGCTTCACGCCTCACTCTGCACACAGTACCGAACTGCTTCATACAAATGTTTGTAAGCATAGAGTAGTGCTGAGAGGAGAACTTCTGAAAGTGGACCGGACCTTGGTGTTCCAACACAGAGTACTCTTCTGAATCCGAGGGTGGCAAGGAGGCCTGCCAGGAACTGGCAGCTCCTCTCAGCAAACAGGTACTGGGCGTGCGTCTTCTTATTCTCTAGTGGGTAGAGCAGCTGACTGGGCCTTCGGAGCTGGGTGATGGAGATGTCTGACAAGAGATGGTGCTCACCGTGCTCCCCCCAGTCCCCAGGTAACAGCAATCGCTGGCAACTCCGACAGAACTTTCTCTGAGTCAAGGGCAACTGAATAAAACTCAGGTACCTTCAAGACACAACAGAGGACACGGGGAGTGTGTTAGCTTTATTTTTGTTTTTTAAGACAATGTCCTTTGGGCCAGGCGGTGGTGGCACACACCTTTAATCCCAGTACTCAGAGGCAGAGCCAAGCGGATCTCTGTGAGTTCAAGGCCAGCCTGGTCTACAGAGCAAGATCCAGGACAGGCACCAAAACTACACAAAGAAACCAAAAAAAAAAAAAGACAATGTACTTTGCTATTTTTAGTTTTCACAAAGTATTCTTACTTCCCAAAGAGTATTGCATAAAGAAGCAAAAATAAGAAAAAGGATCTATGGAACGTTGGCTAGAATTTATGTCTGGCTGTATACCTACAAAGTGGAAAAGAGTCAGCAATTTCATAAGAATTGAGATGCTCCAATTTAGTCACTGAATGAAGATCAATATCCACTTAAAATGTGAATATAATATATTACTCAAACAATTTAGTAGTAATGGCAACTACTAGCACATTTAAATTTATTGACAAATCCATGTGTTCTAACTTTGACATGTTAAACAGTCTGGCTCAGTTGGCAGTCATTTTAAAATGAGAAATCAAAATCATTCTTCAAGTTCTTATGACATATTTAGCAGGAAAAATTACCTCCTAAAAGGAAAGATGTTCCAACCGAGCTCTCTGCTCTTAGCAGTACTGACACAGGCTGTCAGCAGCCCCTCCCCAAGCCGGCAAGACAGGAACCAAAGCCTTTCAAAGGACTATTCCAGACAGGTATAGCAGCACATGTCTGCAACCCTAGCACCATAAACTGAAACAGGAAGATCATGAGTCCCAGGCCAGCCTGGACCAAAAGGTGAAACAGTCTCAAAAATCAGGGTCAGTATTGGATACCCCATTTGTTTGCTTTCAAGTCTGTTTCAAGTTACTGTATCTCAATTTCTTTTCATTTTTCAATGTATTAAAGATTACTGAAGAAAACACAGTCATTACGTCTTAAAGGCTGATAGTTTTTATACATGTAATGCCAGTTACAAAATCAGAGTAAGATCACAGAAGGACAAAGAATGAGCCATTAAGGACCGACAGGAGCATGCGTGTGTAAGCATGGCACACGGCTGCGCTCCAGGAGCCCTGCGGTCCACAGGTTCAGTCAACCAACGTTGGAGCTGCATGGCAGAAGATGTAAAAGAGGAATCCTGAGCACATTAGAACTTTTTTTTTTTTTTTTTTATTATGTATACAGTGTTCTGCCTGCATGTGTCCCTGCAGGCCAGAAGAGGGCACCAGATCTCATTACAAGTGGTTGTGAGCCACCATGTGGTTACTGGGATTTGAACTCAGGACCTCTGGAAGAGCAGTCGTGCTCTTAACCTCTGAGCCATCTCTCCAGCCCACATTAGAACTTTTGCTAAGTGGTTTCACTTCAAAGGCCTCAGGCATTGACAAATATTCTACACTGGTATACAAGAAATCAGCTGGCTGCCTACAACTGAAATGTCTCCAGCCCCATGGTAAGTGCTCCGCTGACAGCTTTATTCATGACTGCAAAGAAGAAAGAGAGGAGGAGATGAGGAAACTCCATAGTGACACACAGTAAGTCAGCAAGGAAGGGCCCCAAGGCACAGATGGCCAGTGGGAAGACTAGCAGAGACTTCAGCAGCCCTGATGCCGAATCACCATGCTGCCTCTCCATCCAGGGGTGGACTCACTGAGTCCAGGCTTACCATTCTGACCCTCAAAACCTGACAGAACATGCAAAAATAAGTTTCCAGATACTGTACAACTCAAAACAGTGACTGGAGGGAACAGAGTGGGGGCGTGGGCAGCTGGCCGCACACCACCCAGAAGGAGTAAGTGGATCACGACTGAAGTAGCCACACAGACCCCAGAAGAGCTTTGTACCAAAACCAGAGCAGGAAGACCTCATACATATAAGTCCTGGGGCCAGCACTCAGAAAGGCTCTAGCTCAGTGATGTGGAAACCACCCTGAGGGCTAGAAAGACGGCCCAATAGGTAAGATCATATGCTCTGCAAGCATGAGGACCCAGGTTCAAATCCCCAGCACCAATGTGAAAAGCTGAACATGGCTACACATGCTATTACCTCTAGCAATGAGGGGGCAGGGGGAGCAGCAGGGGAAGCAGCAAAGAGGCAGAGCTCTTTCAAAAATGAAAAGAAGGGATCCACTTCCACAACCTTATAAAGCTTATCTAAGGAAACCTCAAGGCTGACATCTTACTGAGGAAAGACTAGATGCCTTCCCTCTAAGCTTGAAGCAAGCTATTCTTAGATTTCATCTGCTAGAGTTTCTAGCCAACCTAATTAGACAAAATAATGGATGGGACAGGGAATATTAAACTTTCTTTAATCATGGTCAACATTGTCATAGATGTATAAAGTCCTAAGAAAATCTTCAGAAAGGCTGCTGAACTTATCCAGCAAACTTATCCAGGTCGTAGAGTAAAAGCTATTGTAGAAAGTCAACTGTACTGTTCCAGACTACAAGGCCACCAGGCTGGTCTCCAGTGCAGCCAAAAATAAATAAACAAAAAAAGCAAAAAGAACAGGAGGGGAAGAATTAAACACGTATCAATGAGGCAGCCCCCAGTGGGTGGTTCCACAGCACTCACTATGCACTAAGCAATGATCAGACCCTTCCTAAGCTCTGGGCAACAGTCACCAATTACTGCTGAAAACCACCAGCTGAAAGGCTGAGAGAGATTTTACATAGGCTAGCTAATATCGATCTTAATTCCATAAAAGGGAACAACTAACCTTGTGTGCCTTACGGTACACAAAAAGAAGTAAAGGGAGGGAGCTAATTCTAAAAGAAATCACCCAGAAGAGCTGGCTGTAGCTACTCTGGGCAAGGGCAGTTCTTCTCGAAGCTTCTGGACTATCTGCTTCTACTGCCTCAGACAGCTCTTTTAAATTGAGATGTAATTCTCAAGCTGCACAATTCGCCAGTTGCTGTGTACAAGTCAATGGTGGATAGGGTATTTATAAAGTCATGCACATTGCCATTGCCTAATTCCAGATCATTTTCATCACCACAAAAAGAAACCTCACCCCATTGGCAGTTGCTTCCCATTACCCCACCCTGCAGCCTTGGCCACCACGAATCCATTTCTAGTCTCCAGGGATTTGCCTACTCTAGACAAGTCATATAAATGGAATCACGGAGTAGCTACACACAGATTCTTATACAAAACCTTTAAATAAAAGACTTTTGCTTCAAGATGGAAATAGCTTTGACTTTCAGCCAAATAGATACATAAAGAAGTCCGGCCAAAGGGCTGTTCTGGGCACTGAAGCCGGTCACAGAGTCAGAACAAAGGTGGGGACAACAGCGGCAGCACAATGCGGGGGGGGGGGGGGGGGTAGTTGGGGTGCAGAACTTTTGATAGCCTAAAACTAAAGAGTCAAGTACAAGAACTCTAAGACAGATTCAGAAGCATCAAAAGTAATCTAAACGAGAAAAAATTCACCTAAAATGAAAGTGAGAAGACACAAGGAAGAAACAGACGGTCTTTTCTCATTTTACACGGATAAAGGCCAGAGAAAGGATTAGACATGGCATAGAAAGGTACAAATAAGGGCTAGCAAGATGACTTACCAGGTAAAGCACTTGCCACAAACGCCTGATGACTTGAGTTCAATCCCCAGGGCTCACAAAACCACAGTGGAAGGGGAGGACCAACTCCCCCAAATTGTCCTCTGACCTGCACACCTGTACTGTGGCCACATGCACCTGTACTTATACACACATATCATACAGGAAAGTTTCAAAGGTGATAGAAACATAGAAAAGAAACACTACCACCACCCTAAAAGGGAGAAAACATAAACTATAATATAAAGAAAACAAGACAGAAGCAAAAGTAGACACCCAAACCCAGAACATGTAGACTGTTAAAACAAGACAAAAATGGGCTGATTCACCGTGACAACAAAATACAGTGATTGTGAGAAACAAGCCCTATGATAATGATGTCAGGATACTCCAAATATTCTTACCCACCCCACCTCTGCTACACCAGATGGACTTCTGGCTCGGGTAAGTACCCATTTCCAAGCAAAAAAGCCTATAGGGGATCTAGGATCTCTTCCAAGTATTTTGACCCCTTCTGGGTCATAGGCTTTCAGCCATGCCAAGGCAAGCCCAATCTGTTTCCGGAGCAAAGTTTGTCTTTGTTCTGTGGGACCTTTGGTTAGGAGAGGTTTTATTCAAAGACACCTCCCTGCCCCGCACTGCTTGACCCCAGGCTATCCTGGGTCTAGTCTTCAGTCTCTGGCACAGGCTTGGAACTGGGCAGCGCCGAGTCTAAATCCAATCCCCAATCGCTGCAAATGTATCCAGATTGGGGCTGTCTTACACCAGATGCCCTCACCCAGAGCTTCTGGGCTCTGCACACCCCTTGTTCTGTTTGTCTGCATCTCTGCCCCTCCCCAACTCTCTGCTTCTGTCTGCTCTCCCACCATACCATGCTGGAGTTCTACCCACCCATTCCACCTGCAACAAATTGATTCTTCTTCAATAAACCCTGCTACACCTTCCTCTCTCCTAAAAATCTCTTTTCCAAATCCTCCACTAACTGTTCCAGCTTGCTCATCTGGGCTTTCTTTCGATCTTGGGCAGCTTTTACTGCTACTGTTCTTCACTTCCCTCCAAAGTGCCTTCTCCTCTGGGCTCAGGTACCTGAGATGCTGCTGCCTGCAAGCCTGCAGCACCCCACCAACACTGGACCCTGCTGCCTACGAGCTGGGCACTATGCCTGGCAGCACCCGGCTACCCCCACCCAATAGGAGCTGCATGATGGCCAGGAAGCATCTTTTATTCCTATGCTTTCTTACATGCTGCTACATACTGCAAACTCTTTCAGGATTTTTAAGTCGGTCATCTGACATGGTCTCCCGCAGAAACTTTTGTTGGTCTTTCTGTTAAAAAAGTCTCATCTATTTTGTGTGTATGGCTGGAAATGTGGCCACTGCATGCTTGTTTCTGACTGGTCTTGGAAGTCTGAGTTTACATGTTCCATGTGTCTTGGTAATAGCTCAGCTGCTATTACAACTAGCTGCCTGGGCTCAGAATTTGCCTCTGGGATTTGCTGATTCTAATGTGATGACAGAGAAAATTATTCTATGTTGTTCTGCCTTATTCAAAGAAAAAAACAGCTAAAGAATTGGGTGTGGTTAAAAAATCTGTAACCATCAGGCAATGGTGGCGCACACCTTTGATTCCAGCCCTTGGGAGGCAGAGCCAGGTGGATCTCTATGAGTTCGAGGCCAGCCTGGTCTACAGAGCAAGATCCAGGACAGGCACCAAAACTACACAGAGAAACCCTGTCTCAAAAAAAACAAACAAAAAATCTGTAACAAAAAGTTAGCTTAAAACTTGGAACTCCAAATTCAAACTGCTCCAAGAAACAACATGGTCTGCCACCACCTTAATTAAGTACAACAAGTGGGCAGCCACCATTTTGACTAGGGATGGTGAAGAGGGAGGTCATATGGCTTCACTGCCATCTTAAATAAAGGTGACCACCCAGAATAGGTCCACCAAGAGACAACAGGTCTCCGAAGTATTTTAAATTAGGATAGATTTTGGTATGATAATTCCTGTCCTGTTCTAAAAACAAGGTTTATGAAAGACAGGATTTAAAACAATGCTGGTTTACTGAGGCATCAAAGCTGCACCTCCATACATCCATGTACAGGGATGTATCTTCCTGGCAGCCCGATTTTGTAACGTAAGAGTATCCCCTTGGTATTGATTTTAGAAACACTAAATTGTTTACACTGTAAAAACTGGGTTTTGCCTTCTAGAGATACTAAACTGCTTATACCTAACAGATAATGATCCCCTGATTCTCAAACACTTCAGAGATCTGAGAATATGGCATTTAATAATAATAAAAAAAAAAGTTTCTCATGAGAGCAAGCAGGTAGATGCCAGCTCCTGGCATCACCCTGTATCTCTTCCAAGGAAGATGGATGGCTGCAGAAGAACTTCCACCTGGAGCTTGTTCTAAATGTAGCAAAGCCAGTCACATAGCAGAAAACTGCCTTGCACCTTAAGTGCTGCTAAGACCCTGTCCAGACCGTGCCCAAGGTGGACACTGGGGAATTGACTGTCCCGCTTTGCCAAGACAAGGTAGGCCGGTCTCCCCAAATTCCTACTCCACAGGAAAGTCTGTCAGATTTTTCTGAGCCTGGCAGCTGAAGACTGATATTGCCCTGGGACCCCTGTCCCCAACAAACATGGAGAAATCTGAGACAGCTGCCTGGGCAACTGGAAAGCTGTCTCACTCCTGCTTACTTTCTCAGATCTGGTGTTTGATGACTGGGGTACTGATAGATTTACCAGTTTAACAGCTCTCCCCTCGACCTCCCAAGGCTACAAACACCTTGGTAGCTTATTAGTTCATTAGTTAAGTTTCCTGTTAAAATACAGACAGGTTTGCCTTGTTCACAGGCTTCATAGCAAAGGATAAACAGGTTTCAGATGTAATTTCCTACTTAAGGTATGTAAAGATGTTTCCGACTTCTGTCCCCTTTCTATGCTATTATTATACTGGAATTTTGGAGGTTCACAGTTTTAGCATTGATAAACACAGTTTTAATAAACAGAGAGAGCACTGACTACAAACAGCCTTCAGAAGTTCTTGAACTTCTGTAGATCTTACTGGTCCCAGCTTTTAGGACTCCATAGAAGCTTTTTTGGCATTACTGTATTGTCTCCAGCCACATATGACAAAACTCTGCTCAAATGCCAACTTCTCCCCTCTCAAACAGTTAGCACTAAAGAGGGTACGGAAGCCTGCAGGGGTGTTCAACTCTGTTCCTCCTCTCCTGCTCCTCAGCCTCTTTCCCTCCCCCTCCTTCACTCGCTCAACCTCTTTCATTCAGTAAATTTCCTCTGGTTGTCTTCTAAGTATAGACTTAAAGGTGTGTTTCATCAGGCTAAAACCAGGCCCTAGGAAAAATGTTTTAACCCAAACATAGCCTTTGCTATGACACCAAGGTATAAATCTGTTCCAGCTGTTTTACAGGCACCTGCAGGTTCCTGGAAAGAGTTCTGCTACTGTATCAAGAAATCTGTCCTGGTAGAAATTAGTATCAGTCTCTAGAGCCCCTTTTTGACCCCACCCATCTTCCAGCCTGTGTTTTACAGGTCCACTCCTCCCACTAGAGGTGTGCCAAGGCTAGCCCAAAGGCGGCCCTCCAGATACACCAGCTCTGAGGACACCAAGTGGGCGAGTACTAGCAGGTTGAATTCACCCACATGCTCACTCATAAAAAGCTGTTATCTCTTAGCTCCTGTTGACACCTTTACAGGATGGATGGAGGCACTCCCCACCTCCAGGGAAACAGCTGATGTGATGGCTCAGGTACTGCTGGAACGCATCATCCACCGATTTCGTGTGCCATCCCCCCAAGCTCCTGGGACATCAGTGCTGGTACCACCTCTCTCAAGCAGGCACCTATCCAGGATAGATGGTCTGTCTAGCAACTGGGACCCTCCACCCTCCAGTTTTCCGAATTGTCCCAATGAGGGGCCTATGTGCTCTTCTGCCTTGCCCATTCATCTTTGTCAGTACAACCAGGGCACAGCTCCACTTTTCCCATGGCTAGTCCCATTCATATGGCCGGTGATAACAACTTATTTTTTCTCCTACTAACTTGCCTTCTCCACTTCTTCAAGAAACAGATCCTTGAGGTCTCCAGGGTGGCAATTAGCCGAATGCTTCTTCTCCCACACCTCCCACTGACCGTGAGACCACTGACTCCTGACTTCCTGTCCCCACATCATCCTATGCCAACAGGAAGTAGCCAGACTTGAACCAGTGCCCATACATCCAAGGTTGAGATGTTCCGTCGGAAGCTCTGCCTCAGCCCCCCTGCTCCCTCTCCAAACCCTACCCCTTTCAGAAAGCCCACCAAGCTGCAGCTCCTCCCCCAGAGCTGCTCAAAACCACACTACAGGGTATTTAAGCTCCGGTCAATAGACCTGCCACATGATTTCTCCTCCTCCCTTCCCCCAAGATCACCCAGGAGTGCTTTGCTCAAGTTAAACCTGGTCCTTTTCCTTTTAATTCAGCTTGATTTGGCTTACTGCATTGGCGAAGAAACCCACTACCCACTACTGGGGATTCAAAATACTTAGCAGTACCCAGTTGGAAGCCTTAGGTGTGGCCTTGCTGGAGGAAGTATGCCACTGGGGGCCAGCTCTGAGGTTTCAAGACTCATGCCAGTTGGTGCACTCTACTTCCTGCTGTGGTTCAAGATGTGAACTCTCCACCGTTCCTGCTACCATCTCTTGGGTCCACCATCATGGATTCTAACTCTCTGGAACATAAGCCTACTTAAATGCTTTCTTTTATAAAATTGCCTTGGTCATGGTGTTTTATCCCAACAATAGAAAAGCACCTAGCCGGGCGGTGGTGGCGCACGCCTTTAATCCCAGCACTCGGGAGGCAGAGCCAGGCGGATCTCTGTGAGTTCGAGGCCAGCCTGGGCTACCAAGTGAGTTCCAGGAGAGGCGCAAAGCTACACAGAGAAACCCTGTCTCGAAAAACCAAAAAAAAAAAAAAAAAAGAAAAGCACCTAATACAGAAAGCAATAGTAAGCAGACAGGACCATTCACCCAACTGAGAGTAACTAATATCAAAGGGAGGAAAGAACACTACTCGCTGAACCCTGATTACTTCCTTCCTTTAAGGCCTCCCAAACTACTCTTCAGAGGCCTCCATCACCAGCTCATTAAGCCTTTCTTGACGGAAGATAAACAGATCTTACATCTATTTCATATCTCATGACCACAACATCATCATTCACCTATACTGCTTTAAATTTAGCATTCAGACAGGCTTTTGAAGTTTGAGAGAATGAAGGAACAGGAGACGGAAGCTCTCAGGATTACTCAGCTCCTGCCTCCTATTTACTGCACATGCCCTGAGGGAGAGGAAATTTCATTCTGCCGCATGGCTCAGCATGATTCACAAATTGCAGGCTAGCATTTTGAAATGTCATTTTTATTGATCTCCATTTGATGTTCCATTTGCCTTTCCTGGAGTACACAAATTATGTTTATGGCATTTGTCTAACAGCAGACCTTGAAAATCTAAGTTTAAATGAGTTCTGAAAAAAAAATAACCAAATGAAATATCAACCAAGCAAAATTATCTAGATGCACATAAATTAACACTGATCTCCACATTCAAATTTATCTTCCCCTCAGACTTCATAGGTCACAATAAGGATGGAAGTACACCATATAATAGAATATTAACACGTTTTAAAGCATAACAGGCAGCTGAAAACTATAAGGAAAAGCAAATCTCAGGCACGAAATGTAAATCTGTCAGCTGAGCATCTATGAAATACAACATGATTCAAAGACCACATTAGAAAAAAAAAAAAAAACGCTTATCAAATCCCATTCCATAAACGAGAAATCTGTGCAACATTCCCAGGCCCACAACAAAAACTGGGTAAC
This sequence comes from Peromyscus eremicus, assembly GCF_949786415.1. Classification (NCBI taxonomy): domain Eukaryota; kingdom Metazoa; phylum Chordata; class Mammalia; order Rodentia; family Cricetidae; genus Peromyscus; species Peromyscus eremicus. Next base: position 46,371,177 of record NC_081426.1, on the reverse strand, counting down.
AAGATCTATTCATCTTACTGCCATTATTCTTTTCGAACAATTTCAAAACAAAATGTGCCAGTTGGGAAGCATGGTCCATGCCTATAAGCCTAGCACTTGGGGGGTTGAGGCAGGAAGATTGCAAGTTCAAGGCTAGCCTGGGCTACATACCAAGACCTTATCTAAAAACGAAAAAAGCCAGTAGGAAGCTCTTCCTACTTACACTGAGACTATGGTTGCTTTTTATCCTAAGTATCAAGTGTAAATACAATTTATGCTTGCAATATAGTTCTTTAATAAGCTAATTTACAGATGAGCTGACATGATTAAGTTACCTAAATTAGAAAACAATTATAATCTCAAGAATATATCATCCTTAGGTTCATTCACATACAAAAAGGAACTCCTAGTCGCAACATGAAGACATATTAAGGAAACAGGTAATCCACCAAGCTTGATTTTAAAATTGCCAAGATCTCAACACGATTTATCTTAAGGTAAATCTTAGAAGAATGACCTACCTAGAACTTTTACTCCACACGGCAAATAACAAAACATGGGAACATGACTAGAAAGCGATTCAGTGAAATCAACTCAGCCTCTATTAATTTCCCAAACCTGATTAGATGTCACGTCTTCACAGTGTGCAGATCAGCTAATGCACAGGTCAGCAGTAATGTCCTCACTTTCCGGAGCACCTAAGTCATCTCAACAAAGTGAGCTGAAGCTTACGTAACACATTCTTCATACTCTACGTCTTTGTGTCTATACAGGTTTAAGCATACGCACATACTTTGGCTCCAATGTTAGCACTTAGGTTCTCTTTGAACTTTTAACAAATACCTGCTGTATGAACAAATGATTAGAGGGACTGATGTTTCTGGCAATAAAACCCAAGGTTATGGGTCATACATGGTTTAAGATGTTGAAGATAACATTTTATCAAAACATACTCTCAAGAGATCAGGATAAAATAGATGAAGTTACTACTCTCAGCCCCCACCCCCAAAGAGCCTTTTGGAAATTCAATACTTTATATTTTAGCCAATTTTATATTTTAATTATGCATTATGAGCTGGAGAGATGGCTCAATGGTTAAGGATACTTGTTGCTGTTACAGAGGACCAGGTTTGGCTCCCAGTACCCAAATGATGACTCAGAACCATCCATAACTCCAGTTCCAAGGAATCTAATATTTTCTCTTGGCCTCCTTGGGCATTAGGGACACACATGGTGAACATACATACATGCAGGCAAAATATAAACATAAACTAAATCTAAAAACAGATTTAAAAAAATTCTTTATCAGTCAGGTGTGGTAGAATATCCTTTAATCCCAGCACTCAGAGGCAGAGGTAGGTGGATCACTGTGAGTTTGAGGCCAGCCTGGTCTACAAAGCAAATTCCAGGACAGTTAGGGCTATTACACAGAGACACCCTGTCTAAAATAACCAAAATAAAATAACCTTTATCATGTCTGGAAACAGTTAAATGGTGCGTGCTTGCCTTGAATACATGAGGCATGTGTGAAAAATAACTCCCACACTCTGGCAGTATGGAGATGAGAACAGAACTCTACTTCCAGGCTAGAAGTTTATTATGTAGAGAAAAGGATCACCTAGATATTAGCATCTAACCATGTCACCAATATCCTTATGTGACATGAAAACATGCTTACCAGATAAAAATGGCTGACAGAAGCAGAGTATAAAACTAAAGATACATTATGACTACAATACCATAAAAAAGCAAACTTTAGTGTCAGTTCCAATGTGGTCCCCCAAAATGGTTGTGCTGGTGACAATGTCCAAAACAGAAGAACTCTGGCCAGGAAAACAGGATAGTTATTGGGTAAACAACATATGGCTAAAGGTGGGTTTCTGTTTAGGAGAAGTCTTCCTTAAACCACCAGAACCATCGCTTGGTCAACTACCTTGGGCAACGGCATCCAGTCGTGTCAATCAGCCCAGACCCCACCCTGCTGACTGTCATAAAATCCCCTTGCTTTTCTACCGTTTTGCTCCTCTCTGTCCCACCCCCAGAGAGCCTTGGCAGTTTGATCTCCAATAAACCTGTATTTCTACCCATGGAGTTGTACAGTTTAGAGGTTTCACTTCGCTCTCACTTACACTTAGCAGAGGAAAAAAAAAAAAGCTAGCAGCAAATCCTACATGACTGTAAAAGGGATGGGTTGCTGGCAGAAAGCACAGGCATGCTTTTCTATTTCCTAAACCATCAATATTCTGTTTCCTGCAGTTATGATAATCACATCCTGACATATCTTTATCTCCTATCTGCATACAGTAAATCACTATCAGTCACTAATTACTATTTGCTTCCATGTCTAAACTGATACTTTGAATCACAATTCAGTCATTCTAACAAGATGGACTTCAAGTTACTTCACTGCTCCAAGCCCCCATTTTCCCACCCAAGGTGGCCACCTTGGCAGGACTGAATGTCACCTCAGGTAAAACATCTTGCAGAGCAGCAGCCTCATACGAATTCTCACTCATACTCACTCCCTTCTCAGCGTTTTTCATTGTTGACTGAGTTCCTATCCAGACCTCTCTGGTTAAGTACTGAAGTGAAGGGGCAATCAAGTTATCTTCATAAAAGCATCCTCTATCACAAGCTTTAAAGTCTAAGGAAGCAGCCGGGCAGTGGTGGCGCATACCTTTAATCCCAGCACTCGGGGAGGCAGAACCAGGCGGATCTCTGTGAGTTCGTTTGAGATAAGCCTGGTTGGTCTACAGAGCAAGATCCAGGACAGGCACCAAAACTACATAGAGAAACCCTGTCTCGAAAAACCAAAAAAAAAAAAAAAAAGAAAAAAGTCTAAGGAAGCTCAGGCAAGATGTTTTATTTACTTATTCATTTACTGTGGTTTGGGTTGGGTTTGTTTGTTTTATTATGTTCAAGACAGGATTTCTCTTCTTAGCCCTGGCTGGCCTGGAATTCCCTACATAGAGCAGGCAAGCCTGAAACTCACAGAGAGTACCACCTACCTCCAGTGCTGGGATTAAAGGAATTCACAACCACACCCAGCTTCAAGCAAGATATTTTAAACAGGCCACAGGACTCCTTTTCACTTGGCCAGAATAAGGCCTCACAGTGCTGAAAGCTGAATCCTGGGTAGCAGAAGGAAGTACCGTAAATGAAAACCTATCTGTCATCAGTAAAATCAGAGGGGCTTACTGGATAGCTTTGCCCAGCACATGGAGCACTATGCCTAAGAGTCAGGGCAGAAATGAATTCTTTTTTTTTTTTTTGGTTTTTCGAGACAGGGTTTCTCTGTGTAGCTTTGCGCCTTTCCTGGAACTCGCTCTGTAGACCAGGATGGCCTTGAACTCACAGAGATCCGCCTGGCTCTGCCTCCCGAGTGCTGGGATTAAAGGTGTGCGCCCCCACTGCCCGGCCAGAAATGAATTCTTGTCACAGGTTTCCTATGGAAATAAGTCTATGAATTCCAATGCATCCAATAACATCTTAATAACGCCAGTTGTAAAACATTTTCAGCTTTCGCCTATAATCCTGCACTTGAGCGGCATAAGCACAAGGATTGTAAAATCAAATCCAGCCAGAGCTATATAGTAAGAGTCTATCTCAAAACAAACAAACAAACAAACAAACAAAAAACCAAGGGCTAGGGGCTGGAAAGATGGCTCATCTGTTAAGAAAGAATTCTGCTCTTCCAGTGTACCCAGGTCCAGTTTCCAGCATGAACATGGTGGCTTATAATCATCTCTAATTCCAGTCCCAGGGAATCCAATGCCCTTTTCTGGCCTCTATAGGCACCAGGCATGAATACGGTGCATAGACACACACAAAGGCAAAACACTCATAAAATAAAAGTAAATCAAGTTTTTAAGCCCATAGCTAAATGTAGCTTTGTAATGTTTACAGCCACGGAGCTGTTCAGGGTCTCAAGGACAAGTTGGCACTCAAGTTCATTGAGAACAAGGGGACACACAGCAATGCCAACACAAGTCAGAAACAGGTGGACAACACACTGGAGGTCACGAGGAAGGCAGAAGCCAAGGACTGAGCCCATTCCGCTGTCTCCGCCTTCAATGAATCTTTATCACACACACACACACACACACACACACACACACACACACACACACACAAAGAAAGAGAGAGAGAGAGAGAGAGAGAGAGAGAGGACACAAATATACTTGAATAGATAATTCTCCAAAGAAATCACAAATGCCAATATATACATGAAATAATGACCAACATTAGGACTAATTCGGGAAACAAAAATCAAAACCACAACCCGCCACTTCCCAACTACTAGGATGACCTGACATAAAAGCTAGGCACCTGCCACATGCCCAGGTATTCACAGTGCCCCTATGGGAAGAGCGGGGTGAGGGAAGCAGAGTCCCTGGAAACTTGCAGACAAACTAACCCAGTCCAGACAGCAGTGAACACGACAGACCCCAATTCAAGCAAGCAGAGGAACACCTCTTCAAGATGTCCTGTGACCTCAAAGTGCACGCTGCGGAATGTGCACATGTATGCCCACACTCACAGCACACACACACACACACACACACACACAAAATCATAATAACATGGCTAAGATGTCGTTTACTGCTACATCTCTTGCCCATCATACATAAGACCTGTGGTGTTTGATCTTTAGTATCACTCAGAAAAAGTACATGTTAGCTGGACAGTGGTGGTGCACACTTTTAATCACAGCACTTGGGAAGCAGAGGCAGGTGGCTCTCTGTGAGTTTGAAGGCAGCCTGGTCTACAAAGTAAGTTCCAGGACAGCCAGGACTACACAGAGAAACCCTATCTGGGGGGGAGGGGGGGAGTAAATGTAACCTCTATCCATTGCTGACAGGGACATTAAATTGTTTTCAACCACCGTAGAAAAGTTGGGTAGCTCCTCCTAAAGAACTATATGACCAAGCAAAGCCTCCTCTGTGTCTACTGGAAAGATGTGAAAACATGTATTTTGTATGTCTGTATTCACTGTGGCATTATTCACAATAGTCAAGAGGTACAAGCAAACCCAATGTCCATCAACAGAGAGATGGATTTCAGAACATGGTTCCTACATACAATGAAATATTAGTTAAAAAAACAAAGCTCTGTCATCTGCTGTAATGGGGATGTGCCTGGGAAACATGCTAACTGTAAAAATCATAGATATCAAGAACAAATAGTATATTATTTCCATTCATATGTACCCAGAATAATCAAATTCATAGCAACACAAGGTAGATAAGAGGTCACCAAGGTTTGGGGGAGGTGGAATGAGGAGTTAGTACTTTACGGTGACAGAATTTCTGTTTGCCGGGATAAAAACATTTAGGACCCAGCAGCAATGGTTGCACACATCATGAATGTAATCAAAGCCAGTGAGTTGTACACATACAAATGATTCAAATGGAAACCCTTGTGTTAAAAATAAACAAATGAAAGTAAGCTTAAAGGAACAGAAAAAAAAAAAAGGTAACATTACTGCCAAAATTCTAAAGAAAAAACATCACACCAGTACCTTTCTATGCACTGTGCGCGGGATAGAGGGGGCTGCCATCTTTGGTTATGAGCTTCTCGGGCAGCAAGTCTAGCTTCCGACAACTAAAAGACAGAGTAAACCTCATTCAGTCAGTTATTTATTTATTTATTTATTTATTTATTTATTTATTTATTTACTATCAGGAGGGTGGAACACACCACCACCCCCTTTGTATCTTGGACTTCCCAGTCCCCAGAGCTCTTGAGAAATAAATGATTGCTGTTTTTATAATATTCTTGTTAGAAAAGTAAAAGTTGCTGGGAGTAGTGGTGCATGCCTTTTATCCCAGCACTTGGGAGGCAGAGGCAGGCAGATCTCTGTGAGTTCGAGGCCAGCCTGGTCTACAGAGTGAGTTCCAGGACAGCCAATGATACATAGTGAGACACCAAAAAAAAAAAAAAAAAACCAAACCAAAAAGAATTAATAAGTTGCTGGTCAGTGGTGGCACACACCTTTAATCCCAGCACTCCGGCGCCAGAGGCAGGTGGATTTCTGTGAGTTCTGAGGCCATCCTGGTCTATAGAGTGTGTCCCAGGACAGCCAGGGCTAAACAAAGAAACCTCGTCTCCAAAAACCAAAATTAAATTAAGTTAAATAAATAATAAAATTGAAGTTAAAACACAGAGGTTGACTACTCAAACTAATTTTCTTTTGAGACAGTAACACAACAATATCAAAGTTTAGAGTCAAGTAATAACTCCATTCCCCAGGGGGGGAAAAATCCAAAGCATGGGATTTTCATCCCTCTTAAAAGGTATTTATCTTGGGGCTGGAGAGATGGCTCAGCAGTTGAGATCAAATACTACCCTAAGACCCAAGTCTATTCAAAACACCCACATCAGGAGGTTCACAACTGCCTGTAACTCCAGTTCTAGAGGATCCCAAGACCTCTTCTGATATTCACAGGCACTTGTACACATTTGAACATACCCATAAAAAGGCACACAAACACACACATACAACTAAAAGTAAATTTTAAATACCAGTGTACTAAAATAAAGAAAAGATATCATTTTATACAATGTTTAAACTGCATGTTTATTGGTTCATTCTCAATAAAACTGGCCAAAAATGTTATCATACCTTTTCATCTTCCCATTGAAAAAAATTACAGTCTTTTCTATCTCTACAGGCTGAGCAGGCATAAAACTTCCGTGTTTCTTCCTTCCCTTGGCTCACTTTTACAAACAGAAGAGTGGGCCCTAGTTCCAGCATAGATAGAGGAAAAAAAAAAAATGTGTCAAGCAGTAGTCATTTTGCATAGAAACATATTCAGGCATTATGCATACTTTATAATTCAATGCACTATTCTGTGATAAACTTTATTTTCTTCAGTTGCACTGATGCATTAGAATATTAGAAATAATTTTAAAAACTGCTCTCTCCAGAAAGAAAATGCTTGCTGTCTACGTTATTAAAGACACTAGCTTGGGTCCATAATGAAAGTAGGCTTTTAAGGAAACAGACCTGGATAAAACAAAGGGAGAAGAAGCCCAGAGAACTGCGTGGTTTGCCATTACTGGGGGAGGGAGGGGAGGAGGACGACACCGGGCCGGGGGTGGGGGGCGGGGGCGAGGAGAAGGTGTCTTTTCAGTGAAAACCTGGGCTTTACAGTTGGGCAATGCCTCTTAAGATCTCCAAGAGGTAAAGTTGATTTAACTTTCTTTTCTCATTCTAACTTAAAAATAAACAAACAAACAAAAAACCCAGCAAATCAACAAATGAAATTCCCCTAAGAACTTGTCAAGGGGAATCTTTCAGTCCGGTGCATTCTCCCTTCGGCTTACTCCCTACCCAGCCCCCCAAAGGAGAGGTGTTAACAGCTCTGGAGCCAAAGCTCCAACAGTCAGGACGTCTCCAGGGGTTTCTTAAACACACTGGAAAACACTTTCTGAAGCCAGATGGTACTCAAGCATCGCACAAGGAAGAGGGACAGAGACAAGCCTTCCCTTCCAGAGACAAGTCCTGAAAGCCCACAGAGGATCCAGCCCAACCCTCGCCATTGGCGCCAGCCGGCCAGGCTGAGCCCAGACGCCGACCCACCGTGTGGGCACAGCGGGGCGGGAGCCGCGGGGTCCGAGGGGACCGACAACTCCACCCCGGACGCCCTGCGCCCCGCGCTGCCTTCACCCTCCAGGGACTCAACAGAGTCCGTGGGCGCCGCCATCTTCCCGCCGCCGTCCCGAAAGCCTCAGTCCCAACCGAGGAGGCGGAGAAGGAGCGCCGCCCCGGCTCAAGGGAACCACAGCGCCCCGCGTGTCCTGGAGGAGCCAAGCCGTCCGACGCAGAGCTGGAGAGACTTGGGGGGCGGGGGTTGGAGGCGGGAATGATGCTGATAGACCTGTGCTAACCTATAACCAGAAGAGATGAATCTGGTTGGTTGGTTGGTTGGTTGGTTGGTTGGTTGGTTGGTTGGTTGGTTGGTTGTTTTTTTTCGAGTTAGGGTTTCTCTGTGTAACAGCTCTCGCTGTCCCAGAACTCACTTTGTAGACCAGGCTGGCCTCGAACTCACAGAGATCCACGTGCTTCTACCTCCCAAGTGCTGGGACTAAAGCATGGGCCACCACTGCCCGGCTAAAACAATAGCTGAACTAGCTAACAGCTCAGCAGCCCTGTTGGCTTTTACAGTCTAGACTCTTGTTTTGTTTTGTTTTGTTTTGTTTTGTTTTGTTTTGTTTTGTGTCAAGGTCTCCTGTAGCCCAGGCCCAGCCTCCAACTCCCTAGTAGCAGAGTATGACCTTGAACTCCTGTCTGTCTCCTCCTCCCAAATACTGGGATTACCAGCAGGCATCACCATGCCTGGAGCTCACCTACTGTTGTACTTGATTATTGGATTCCCACTGATATTTGTACATCAGGAAAAGACTGTCCCCATTTGCCAGTGACAATTTTCTACGAAAATAACAAATAATCTACAGTTTTTATAACTTCTAGTTTAATTTGCATTTGGCAAAATTGCAAGATATGAGACTAACATACAAAATGATCATCTAAACATATAATTTAGAATACTACTTAGAATTCCCAAATAAATGGAGCATGTATAAGTCTAACATGCACAGGTCTCTGAGCAAAAAACTAGAAAATGTTGCTGAAAAAAATTGAGAAAGATCTAAATAAATGTGGAAGCATAGCCTGCTCGTTACATGGGAGACGTAACACAGTAAAGATGCCAGCTCCTCCCAGGTCTAATGCAGACCGATTTAGTGCAACTTCAAAGCATTATTCTGAAATTTATAGGAAAAGGCAAAGAAATGGGTAAAATAATTTTGAAAGAAAGTAACGGGGGGGGGGGATTAGTCTATACAATTCCAAGCATGGTGGTAGTAGTCACCAAGACTCACACATACACACGTCTGATTATTAATAAAATTGTCAAATGTGTCATTTTGTAGTATCCCTAACACAGCACAAAGTACACACATACAAAGATCAGCAAAAGTTGATCTGAATAAGGTACATGAGAAGCTACCACATAATTAAAAAGATAATGTAGGCTTCAAAAGTAATGCAATTTTCTCTTTTGATGAAGAACTTTGGTGAGGGAAAAAAAAACCATGCCTTATATTTAGGCACACAGTTACCAGTTCACAACAGGCAGGCATGTATTCTAGGAACTGTGCCACTAGGGGATTTTGTTACATAAACATTAGAGTAGACTCAACACAACTGAGAAGACTACACTATCACCACGGTCCTAATTTTCTAGAGCACTGTTGTGTGTATATCCGATCAATGACTGCAGTGTCGTTATGAGGAGTTAGCTGTGATTAATAGACTATATAAGCACTGGCCAAGAGGGTTATGATAGTCATTAGTAAGTTATGATTGTTTTTATTGCCTAATAGTGTCTTTAGTTCATACTGGGTGCAGAGATACACTGAGAGCCTTGGGAGGATTCTAATGGAAACTGAAAAGAGACCTGAGCACTTGAAATGGACTCTGGCCACATGTCTCATCATTCAGAGCTTAAACCTAAGGCTAAGACCCAATGAATTCAGAAACTTTTCCCACAAAGGCTCTGGACAGAGCAGTGAACGCCTACAAGCACCAGGAAGTGTATCCCATTGTCCTTCGAGAACTCCAACCCCCAAATCTCCTTCAAAGGCTATGAATGAAGCCAGATCATTTTATAGAGGATGTCTTACCATTGTTTCTGTCTTCTGGTAGTCCCCTAAAGCCTGCTGAAGAAGCCGTCACTCCAACCAATCATGACTGACACTGTAATCATCATGATGAAGGTGTGTAGCCACTACTGTGGCATCCTTTTCCAGTCAAGTTCCAAACCTTGGCTGCACTCTTTGCCACAGGTAGCTCTCTTCCTCTTAGGCTCCCCCAAGTCTTCTAGGTTCTTGGTAGAATGTGGTTTCCTCAGCAGTCTTTGCTTTACTGCCCCAATCTCAGAACTTAACCCTGATGAGCTGATCTTGAAGGCCCCAAGAAGTCTTCTCTCTGATTTCCCTTGCCAGTCCTGAAAAGCTCCAACCATGGAAACTTGGCTGGGAAGGCATGGGATGTAAAGGGACTATGGGGGACTTCTGAAACCTTTGAAAAGCAGTGACAACACTGAAGAGCTACACACCCTGGAACCACCACCCTCTTGTGAGCTACTGAGACTCACTGAGCTTTTTTGTTGTTGTTGTATTTTGATTGTTTTTGTATTTAGAGACCAGGTCTCACTGTGTATCACTGGCTGACCTGGAATTCAGCATCGCAACAGCCTGGCCTCAAACCTATGTTCATCTTCTTGCCTCAGGCTCTAAAGCACTGGGATTATAGGCACGTGCCACCACATCTGGCCTTTACCTAGCATGGCTGATGTGCTAGGCAAAAGTCCCATGGAGTGGGTCTCTAGGAAGCCAGAACAGCCCTGAACGTGAGTCTGGTTCAGTGGCAGAGTGATTGCCTTGTATACAGGAGACCCTGTCTCCCACACAGCAAAACAAAGACAACCCTGTACACCTGGAAGTTTGCAAAAGGCCTTTCATCAAATCTGGAAGAGCAGCCCAGCCCCTTTTTCCTGCTTGCAAAGCCTTTCTGGCAAAAAAGCTAGAGAGAAGGGGTGGAAGAAACAGGACTCATACATGAAAGTGGCTGTGCCCTCTAGAAATGTAAAATGGAAACCTTGAGATAAAGCAATCTGCTACAGAAGAGAGCTGTACAAATGGTGGGCCGAAGGTGTTCTCCAAGATTCCTGTCCACCTGGAACTCACATTACCTTCCTGCCAGTTAGGCTTGTCAGAAATACCAGGTTGTTCATCAAGCTGAGAATATGGTGGTAGGTTAGAGCAGCCCTAAACCCGATGATTCTAAGAGTATGTGTGGTAGTTTGAATAAGAACAGCTCCCATAGGCCTATATATTGAATACTTGGTCCTCGGTTGTGGAACTATTTAGGAAAGATTAGGTGTGGCCTTGGAGATGATCCCATACCAAAGCTAGGCATGGTGGCACACACCTTTAATCCCAGCACTCAGGAGGCAGGGGCAGGCAGACATCTCTATGAGTTTGAGGCCAGCCTGGTCCTCAGAGTGAGTTCCAGGTAGAGAAACTCTGTCTCAAAAAACAAAACCAAACAAAGAGAAGCCCACACCATTCCCAGGGTCTGTCTCGTGCTTGTGAATCAGACATAAACTCTGTACACTGCTTCGGCCCCATACCTGTTGGCCTGCTACCGTGCTTCCTGCCATGATGGTTATGGATGGACTCTACTACCCTTGGGAACTGTGAGCCCCAAATTAAATGCTTTCTTTTGGAAGTTGTCGTGATCATCGTACTGTGTTACAGCAATAGAAAAATACCTAAGACAGTACACCTAGATGAGGACATTGGAGGGTAACATGGAGATTATAGAGATAAAGGCCATGTAGAGACAGAGGTAGTTTGAACTTGGAATCCTCTGTTTTGAGTCAGGGAACTGATAGGGGGCAGAAGAGACAGATAAGGATGCTTTCATATTGTATATCATAGAGACACTTGTACTCCATATTGTAAAATGAAATCAGTAAAGCGTGTTATTTATCACTAGCATAACATGCACACAGTTAATGCTTTGTTTATTCTGAGTTAACCCTTCCCTTCCCAGATAGCCCTTGAAGGAATATGTGGCTGATATTAGCAGAAACTAACTAGACTCAGCATTTCAAAAGGCGCCTGGGCCCAGACACCCCCAGAATGAGGGTGACAGTGAGAGAATCTTGGGCTTGTATTAGAAGTAGCTGTCTTTCCATTCACTGAATTATTACCTGAAATTAGGTGTTAAGAAGCTGAGACTGCAGCTCAGTTGGTAGAATGCTTGCCTGACATGCACAAAGTCCTAAGCTCAACCCTCCCCACACAAAAAAGCCTGGGCATGGCAGCATAAGCATGTAACTCTAGCATTTTGGAGGAAGAGGTAGGAGAATCAAGAGTTATGGCCATCCTCTGCTACATATTGAATTCAAAGCCAACCTAGGCTACATAAGACCATGCTTAAAAGGAGGAGGAGGAAGAGAAAAGAGAGAAAAGAGAAAATTGTTTCAAATATACTGTTCTACAGTAACTATGGATTTCATTTCAAAGGAGTCAAGCAGGTTTGCAAAGCACTGTCTTATGAAAAGGTAACCCCAGGGCAAGGAACCTGAGAGCCAATCCAGGGTAATTCAGGCAGGAGAAATGGTGGGGCTGAGTCAGAGGGACCTCAATCTGCATCCTGCTCTCCCACATATAAATTATAAATTATATAAACTCTAGGCAAGTATTCTAGCTCTTCTGAACTTTTCTGGGTGTATGTGGGATAACAACACATAGCTCTTTGAGAAAAGTAAGAATCAAATGACCTCACCTCTGTGGCACGTAGGATCCTAGCCAGAATCAGAAGACACACTCAAGTGGGGTATTGAGAGGTTTCATGAATCGGCATCTTTTTGTTTTGTTTTGTTTTTGTTTTTTCGAGACAAGGTTTCTCTGTGTAGTTTTGTGCCTTTCCTGGAGCTCACTCTGTAGGCCAGGCTGGCCTCGAACTCACAGAGATTCGTCTGCCTCTACCTCCCAAGTGCTGGGATTAAAGGTGTGTGCCACCACCGCCTGGCGAGGGAGGTTTCATAGAGGGGCTGTTTTCTAAATTGTGGGTAAAGTTAAGCTAAATCACCAAGAAGCCTGATTGACCAGTGCCATTTCCTTCCCATTCTACAGATGTTAATCCCACTGGGCGACAATAAGACCACTACCACTATTTTTGAGCCAAGTATGAAGCAAGCTTTATTAAATATGGGCCAGGACCATGGATACTGGCCAGGTCCATAATCAGGAGTCCCAGAGTATAGTACCAAATTACATTAGTCAAGAGCTTATACAAACAAAACCTGAGTCAGGTGGTGGTGGCACCCACCACTCAAGAGGCAGAGGCAGGTGGATCTCTGAGTTTGAGGCCAGCCTGGTCTACACAGTGAGTTCCAGGACAGCCAGGGCTACACATAAAAACCCTGTCAAGAAAAAAAATCCAAAAAAAAAAAAAAAGAAAGAAAGAAAGAAAAGGGAAGGAAGGAGGGAGAGAGGAAAGGGGAGAGAGAGAGAGAGAGGAAAAGAGAAAGAAGGAAAGAAGAAAAGAAGGAAAGAAGAAAAGAAAAACCCACAAGGCTGTAGTTGAAGATTTCCTGTGTCCTGCCCAGCCCACAGTCGAGATGTATCTCTCTCACTCATGTCCCACAACCACTTGGTTCCAAGTAAACACACAGAGGCTTAATATTATTTACAAACTGTATGGCCTATGGCAGGCTTCTTGCTAGTTAGCTCTTATAATTTAACCCATTTCTATTAATCTATAAGTTGCCATGTGGCCGTAGCATTACCAGTCTGCTGGCATCTTGCTGCTCCTTCAGTAGTGGCTGGCATCTCTCTCTCCTCTCCTTTCTTCTCTCTGTCTATCTGCTTGGATTTACCACCTGCTTCTAAGCTGTCTTGCCATAGGCCAAAGCAGCTTATTTATTAACCAATGGGAACAACATATATTCATAGTGCACAGAACGACATCCCCTAGCACAAAGCTACATCCTTTGAACTTTCATTTAATCAGGGGCAAGCCCACATCCTGACATACTTCCTATGTACCTCCTACCTATGTGTGATCAAGCACACATCCTGTGAGATTGGTACAACCATGCTTCCTTACAGAAGTGAAAACACTGGACTTGTTATCTTAAATGAACAGCACCCAGCTTTCCAGGAAGTTATCTGTCCTTAGGCAAGTGGGGCATTTTTGTTTTATAGATCTCTTAAGCACAGTAATTTAAATTTAAAACACAAATTAGCCATCACATAGAGCCAAGGGAGACAACAGTTTCTGGAAACTGTAACAGGCTAAGACAATGCAGAGATTCCTCCATTGTGGTAATATTGTTTGTAATTTAAGAAATAAAACTTGCCTGAAGACCAGAGAACAGAGACAGCCACAGTTAGCCACAGAGGTCAGGCAGTGGTGGCACACACCTTTAATCCTAGCACTCAGGAGGTAGAGATCCATCTGGATTTCTGTAAGTTCAAGGCCACATTGGGCTACATGGGATTAATCCAGTCTAAAAGAGAAACAGAACCAGGCAGTGGTGGCACATGCCTTTAATCTTAGCACTAGGAAGGTTGAAACAGGAAGTGATATGGCTGGGCAGAGAAAGGAATATAAGGCGGGAGGAGACAGGAACTTGTTCATTCAGGTTAAGGAGTTGGTGAGGTAAGAGGTGGTGGCTGTGGCTTGCTCTGCTTCTCTGATCTTTCAGCTTTCACCCTGATATCTGGCTCCAGGATTTTATTATAAGACCATTTAGGATTTGTGAAACACTCCATCTTGTATTCTTGCTGAGACCATTTTAGGTTTGACTAGAATTTGACTTCCTTGATGGAAAGCCCCTTGGAAAATTACCCAACTCCTTTCTAGGAAGCAGAGGTCAAGATGCCCCAGCTAACTTTATCCTGGCTTCTGTTTAACTGCCTGCTTATGCAAAACCTTCCTCTCCAGCTAACTGTATATCATAGCTTCTGTTAAACTGCTTGCTTGTGCAAAACCTGCCTCTGCAACGGCTACTCAAAATAACAAGATGAGGTTTTGCCTTTAAAAGCCCCTTACCTAAACACCCAGTGCTACACTTGGGTCCTGAATTACTTGAGTGTAATCCCAGCCAGCTGGAATAAAGACTTTCAATTGACAATAAATTGTGTCTGAGAGGTCTTCTCTGGCTGCCTCCCCCAAACCCCCATGACAAAACAAAAGAGAAGAATTTATGGCAAGGGCAATCCTACAAGATATAAGGTCTTCCATAGGGCTCAGGAAACCATGACAAGCCACCAGGGCGGAAGCATTGGGTTAAAAAAAAAAAGTATGAGGACACACAGGCACACAAACGAGTATTGCTAAAATGTGTATACTCTCCAAAGTGGTCTGCTGAGGCTGGAGGGTGAAGATTCCCACCTCCTCTCCCCTTTGGTCCTCATCTTTCTTCTGCTGTGTCTGCTACTGGCAGAAAGCAACAGAAACTGAGAAGTATCGAGGCTTTCAACTCTGCCATAATGTTCAGCTGACGGGGACACAGCAGGGAAGAAGGATCAATAGGTAGTGTCCCGTGCAACCTGGAAAACTTGAGCACAGCACCTGGGAAAATAAAAGATCGATACCAGGCAGCACTCAGAACAGGTAAGTCAAAGTGCATTGTCCCCCGTCCATGTACATTGACAATCCACACGCCAACACATGCACTGTAAACCCAAACTCCCCGACCTCACTGTGCATAGTTTCCACTGCAGTCTTTTTAGCTTCATTGCTCAGTCAGAGGCCTTTTCCTTGGCAGTCCTCCAGGGCTTACACCAAATTCCGGCACCAAAGCTGACAGCTCAGCCTGCCGCTGTAGGCCTTTGAGATTTGACATTGGGGTCGTAATACCTGCTGTGCGCACAAGCGAAGCAGAAGCCGTCCCAGGAAGATAATGGCATTTTAAGTTAGAGATCTGGGGCAGTATGCACTCCCATCTCCTCAAAGGTAGCAGAGAGCAAGGGCGGCCAGATGCTAAACTGTTTAGTAACCAAGCGAGGCAGTTGCCACTCTGGCCTGAAACAGCATGTGGTTTCAAAGCGCTTCCCCATCTCCACTACTACAGAATGTTCCCCAAACCACACTGAGATGAAAGGCAGTGTTATCCACCCCAGTGGCATCAGGCACCTACCATCTGGTTAGACCAGTTTCCTAGGCCCTGTTCCGTGTATGTTTACATAACCCTCTCACCCCTGAGGCTGGGGAGGCTGCCAGTTCTTTGCTACTACTGTCTGGAGCTTCTGAAGCCTTCAAGTGAGACTCCTGCTTGCAGGAGTCAAAGCGAAAAGAAACATCTCTTCGCTTACAGGGATTAGCTGCTACTTATTGAAATCATGTGCTCTCGATGTTCAGATCTCAAAGACCAGCAAGAGGAATCCCAGGAGCCCCAGCCACCTCAACTGCTGGACTACTTTTTTTTTTTTTTTTTTAAATAGACCAGACCCAGGCACCAGGAATCTTTTGAGACATCACATCTTCCCTCAAGGAATCACTTCTGGATCATCAGGGGCCTTTTCTTTTCAAAATCCCAGGTTAACTGCGTTGTTGGGTTAAGAGAATAAGTTTACAATAGCTTTATGTTTTGTCACTACACTCCAAGGAATCTACTTACTCCAAGGAATCTACTTGTACACCTAATTCCTTTTATGCAATAACCAAAATCTTAATCACAAGATGCATTCCTGCCCTGACTGCCTTCAGTGATGGACTGGAATGTGAAATGAAGTAAGCCCTTCCCTCCCTAAGCTGTGTTTGGTCATGGTGTTTTATCACTGCAATAGAAACCCTAAGATGGTCAACAAGACCACCTATTTGCTTCTAGAACTTCCAGTTCTCTTATTGGTGGTGAGGAAGTCCCAGTACAAAGCCCAAACTGGCCACTTTGAACTTGTGATCCCCCTGCCTTTGGCTTTGCAAGACTGGGATTGCTGGAATGTTTCTCTGTGCATTTACAAACTCTTGTGGGTCTATACAGGAGGCGAAGGGCATCTGGATGCTGATGTGTGTGCCTGTCTGTTATCTGGCTACTACTGTATGTATCCTTTATTGAAAAGGCTCTTTCCCTCTGAGATACTTCAGTATCTTTGTTAACAATCAGTTTACCACATGGCTAGGGTTTCCTTTTGAATTCTCCGAGAATAACAATCTGTCTATCGGTACCACACTGCCTGGTAACAGCTTTTAGTTTTGAGATCCAATAAAATAATTCCTCCAACCGTTCTTTTCTAGTTATTTTGGCCAAAACATTTTCATATGTACTTCAGAACTTCCTGTTCAATGTTAACCAAAATTTCTCAGTATTTTGTGTTCAGTCGATAAATTTGAGAAGTTGCCTTTAATATTTTCAAGTATAAGCCCTCTGTTCATGTGAATACATCTTATTTTGTGTGATACTAGGAACTGAATCTAGAGCCTTGATCATGTAAGGCAAAGCTCTAGCACTGAGCTACAATCAACCCCTAAATCCTTATTTTCAGCTCTTTCATAGCCCAGTGTGGAAATCCAATGTATCTTCAGTTTGGACCCAAGATTTAATGTGTTTTGATGCTATTGACAAGTAGTGCTATTAGAATTTTTCTTTTTGTTTTGTTTTGTTGTTTTTCAAGACAGAGTTTCTCTGTTTAACAGTTTAATAGGCCTCGCTGTCCTGGAACTCACTCTGTAGACCAGGCTGGTCTTGAACTCAAGAGATCTGCTTGCCTCTACCTCCTGATTGCTGGAATTAAGGGTGTGTACCACCCCCGCCCAGTTAATTTTTTTTCTAATTGATCTTCAAAACTACTTAATTTAAAACTCATTTTTAATCCTACTAGTTAACTATGTAGATTTTGCATTTTTCTACATAATGAAGTCATCTTCAAGTTGTCGTGTTTCTTATCTTTACACCTTTTCCTTGGTACTTGATGTCCTTCTCTGTGGGTCAGGCTCTCCAACACTTACTGTCATGTTTCTGCTCTGGTCTTCTGTGTCATCTGTTTTTGTTCTATTTCATTTCGGAGACACGTTTTTATCTGCAGTGTTTCCTCTGAATTCTGTCAGCTTGCCTCTATGGCTTACCCACTTCCTTTAGATCTGATTTTAATGTGATGTTGTTCTGTCTTTGCTTCTTAAAAACTCCTCCTTCAGCATGTTTTTAAATGTTAGATTAAACTAGGCGTGGTGGTGTGTCCACCTGTGGACCTAGCTACTGGGGAGACTCACCAGATCACTGAGCGCCCAAGGCAGAGACAAACCTGGGCAGCATGGCAACACACTCCTAAAAAACCAGATTACTGGCTGGGCGGTGGTGGTGGCACACACCTTTGATCCCAGCACTTGGGAGGCAGAGCCAGGCGGACCTCTGTGAGTTCTAGGCCAGCCTGGTCTACAGAGCGAGATCCAGGACAGGTACCTAAACTACACAGAGAAACCCTGTCTCAAAAAACAAACAAACAAAAACAAAACAAAACAAAAAAACAACAACAGCAAACAAAAACCAGATTACTGTTTGCTCTGCTTCACTGGTCAGTTTCTGTGATGTTCTCATTGTTTTAAGACTGTTACCTTGTGCTTTTGAGACCATGTTGGAAGTTGTAGTCATGTATAACTGCGGTCAGTTTTCCTTTCTTTTTTTTCAAGCTTCCTTTCCTGGGCACGGGGTGGGGGGTGGGTGAGTGTGGGCCAGGACTGTGCCTTAGCTTCAGAGTTTCAGGCTCTCTCTTCTGCTCACCGCGATGCCTCCTTTGTCAATGTGAATTTGGGCTCATTCGGCAACCTCTCTCATCAGTACCAGATCCTTTTCTCTACCTGCCAGGCCTTGCCT
Source organism: Peromyscus eremicus (assembly GCF_949786415.1). Classification (NCBI taxonomy): domain Eukaryota; kingdom Metazoa; phylum Chordata; class Mammalia; order Rodentia; family Cricetidae; genus Peromyscus; species Peromyscus eremicus. The sequence goes on along the minus strand of NC_081426.1, from coordinate 46,352,800 downwards.
GCTGAGATGGTTCTGTCCAGTGCAATCCCTCGCAGTCACCCAGCCATCCCAGCACCATTGTTCCGCAGCTCCCTCTGCTAACTGCCAAGACTGAAGGCCAGGCGAGCCTTTCCTGACTAACTGGTTACTGAACTTCCCCCATCATCAAGTTTCTGTTACCTTCTCTCTGCTGCTTCCCCACAGCCGTTTCCACGTGATCTTGCTGATGGACTGAACAGAAACTACTCCCATGCCAGGACTCAGGGATACTCTAGCACAGGTTTGCTTTCCTGGTTGCTACGTGACGACTCAGAGAGATTAAAAAGCCACCACTGCTGCTTCCATCTTGCCTCTCTGGGCATTTTCTAAACTTTAAAGTGATGTATCATCTTTTTTTTACATGATAATGCTCAGGACAAGACAGTCTATATTACAGTGATGATTAAATTTGGAATTTCAGTGACCAGTCTTTCCTGTTTACCCTGGTGACAGTCCCATGCCACCAATCAACTTTCTGAGTGGCCTTCCTCCAGCAGAAATGCCGTGCCCAGGCTACTCCCACTTAGCCAAGTTCCTGTTCATAACCAAATGGAGACAAAGGCAAGCTCCATCATGGAGCTTCATTGCTGGCTCTGGAATTTATGGATGGCTCTCCGTCTTACTGGCCAGAACTAAACCACATGTCCCACACTAACTGCAAAGAGGATGGAAAGGCAGGCTAGTACTAAGCATCTCTGTTCCTATCTGGACGGCAGCTGGCTCTATAAAACCTTCAAGCTGCTTGTCTGTCACATGTTGCTACAGACCCTGAAGATGTAACCTCATCACAGCACGTTCTTTTTTCAGTAACGTTTTATTTACTAGCACAGTTCTCTAACTTAAAAAGAATCTTATCAATCATATCATTTTCATGAACATGTCTCAAATTTAAAAGTTTCAGTTACACACACACACATACCCCCCCTACCTCTACCTTTTGGCATAAAAAGGGTTAAACTCTATAACTAATATGACAAGTAATGCTTCTCAGTATGTAGTTCAGTGGTCCAGTCTAGCATGTGAAAGGTCCTGGGTTCCACTCTCAGCACCACATGAGAAGATCCAAAGAAAGAAACAAAGTGCACTGTTGTGATTTAATGACAGTGTCCCCCCATGGGCTCATGTGTTTCAATACTTTACCCCCAACCGGGGGTGGGTCTCAAGAATGGTCACTTGGACAGGCCTTGAGTTTTTTTAACTCAGCCCCCTTCCTGTCCGGTCTCTACCTCTTTACTGTGGGTACAGTGTGACCAGGTGCCTCACTTTCTTGCTTCCATACCTTCCCCACAATGATGGACTGAATACTGTGGAACGACCACAAACCATGGATTTCTCTTCCCCGAGGAAAAGGAATCTTCTTCACCATTACTGAAGAGACAAGAGGCTAGTGGCCAAACAGAGCAGTGGATGAAATAGTCTCTAGGAGACATGCTGGGCAAGTATTTGTACTCTTGCTACAAGCCTTTCTAGACCATGTGCTAGATTAAACAGCATGATGAAACTAAAAAGAGAGAGGAGAGAGTGTGGTTCAGTGGTTAAGAGCACTGAGTAATGTTCCAGAGGAACAGGAGGTGGTGGCGGCACACCCTTTAATTTCAGCACTGGGGACGCAGGGTACCGTAAGTCAAAACAATTACTTCTTGTCAGGTGTGTGACCACAGCAACACAAAGGTAACTGATACATATGCCAGTTTATAAACATAGCTATAAGCATTCTAGAAATTTAATACACAGGAGCAATGTAGCCTCAAGACAATGATTTTTATTCCTTTTGCTTATCATTTTTGACAATATAAATATACTCATTAAAAAATTCCACAATATTTAAATAACAATTAAGTTCATGAATGTTTACAAAACACAGCCTAAGTACTTTCACTTGTAATCTTTAAATATCTCAACTATTCTAACACGGTCAGACAGTTAAAAATATTCTTGAACTATTTTAATTTTAGACTATTGAACAGTAGCAATTTACTAAGTTCCTTGTTATAAAAATTAATAAAGCAATTCTCAAAATACTGAAAAAAAAATCTTTTTGTGAAAGCCATACTACAGCAAAGGCAACTATGCCCTCTCTTGCAGAAGACATCTTAGAAAGGCACATTTTAATGACTAGTATCTGCCAACAGGTGGTGGTATAATTTGATATTCCACTCAAGTTTCCATTATCTCCAACCTGAGCTAATGGAAGGTCAGAAGAGGTAGGAGGACACAGGTTTCCAACTGAGCACCCAGGCAGTGGTGTGCTCACTCATTACATCACTGAGACTCAGGTACAGATGTGACAGGAGACTGCGAGTCTGCCCACCCTAATGTCACCACCTGGAGACACTCTCATACAAGAATAGCTCATTACAAAATCCTAAGACAACACATTTACAAATGAAAGGGTTTGAGCCTGAAGCAAGACATCAGTGTTCTCTTCTCTGCAGTCACAGTTCCCCTTTGGGCTCATTCCCACTTACATGCCTTGGTGACTAAACAAATTCCAAAGAGCACACAGATGCTCACCATGCAACAAAGAACGAATGTTTAAAATCCATGTGGATGGTCCGAGTTACGTTCCCTTCTGATTCAGAGTGGGTCTACTGTTTCCAAGGCTTTCTGACCCTTGACCCCAGCTGAAATTCAGTATACACTTCAGGGTATTTATGGTTTACTTTGCAGTGATGTTCAACACTAACCGACGTACTAAATGGTTAAGATTTTGAAGTACTAATTTTCAAATGACCCCATATGAGAAACATAAGGGGATTTTTAAAGCAATGTTGTAATTTTAAAATACTAGAGCTCTACCTTAATTTCACATTATTCCATTTAGCTCTCGGTTATCTTCTCTTTATAAAAAGGAGGGGAGATGTCTTTAGATTTTCCTCCCCCATTAAAACAGAAGAGCTCAACAACAAAGATATCAAAGTACAAAAATAATGGTCATCTGTCTGTCACTTGGGCAGCATTTACCTTCCAGGTCCCCAGTAGTGCCCACATTTGGGCCCTTCTTCCAGTTTTAAACCAGCAGCTTTCAAATGGAGCTTTAGTCTCCCTGTTTTCTCACTGGTGACTCTGTGAAGAGTCTACAAGAGCAGTTTCTGGCTTGGCCACCCTCAAAGGTCTTTTGGAATGAATGCAAGAAGATTCTTCTCATGTTTAAAAAGTATATAAAAAGTTACAGCATCCAAAGTCAACTTTTCTTTTCTAGTTGAAATTCTAGAAAACAATTATAGTCATGCTAGCATGTGTAAACCACAAAATTACTTTTTAAAGTAATAACAACATAAAGTACAAATTTTCTATAAAAATACAGTATAGGAGATATATCACTTCTTCCCTGAAATAGAAATTTAATATTTGGAGAAAAAATCGTAAACTTTTGATTACATTCAAAATATAGTATTATTTCGTCTATATTTAAAGACTTGAATTATTTGAGGTTTTGGCAACTGGTGCTCTCAGCAGCAGGTTTACATCAGTGTAATATTTTATCAGAAGAGTAACACCACACAGTTGTTCCCCTTACATCTGCTACCAGGAAGAAAAGAACGGCTTCCTGCAGTGGACGGTCTGGGTGTAGGAGCTGCCGAGGTGTACAACCCGCCCTTGGCCGCCGCTTTTACTGCACTCCACGATCACACCCGGCATCTGCACCAGCTGCACAGGACTCTTCCCATCTCTCAGTGCCTGAGTGAGGTTTAAGATCTGTGGGAAGAGAGAGACTCTCCTCAATCTGGAGTAAGTGTTATACATATGTACCACATGTATGTATATTCAAACACACATGGATACACAAGGTTAGAACAGAAACAGCCTTTACCAACTGCAGAACGTGCCAATGTCCGAGAGCAGTGACATCAGAGATTAAGGAAATCAAAAGCTCATACAACATTCTACTGAGAGAGAACTTAAATACTGTTTTAAATGTAAAGTGATTGCCTTTCTACCATTTCCTGTGACAGTCTTATTAAATAAGAAACACAGAGCCGAATACAGGGGTGCAAGCTGTAGAGATCAGAGCAAGATTGATAGCCACCAAGCTAACCTTAGCTTACCACATCGCCATTGCTTCCCAAGAGAACCGTCAGCCCCTTCCTGTCTAACCTGTGCCTTTATTGCCTTGCTGTTCTGCCTTCTCATTGGCTCTAAGCCCAGCCACATCACTTCCTTATCACTGCCTGTCTATACAGACCTCCAGGTCTCTATGGTTGTTACTGGGATTAAAGACTTGAACACACAGAGACTCTGCATGCCATGTGATCAGATTAAGGGCGTGTACTACCACTACCTAACTTTAGTTTATGGTTGGCTATGACCTCTGATCTCTAGGCAAATTTTATTTATTAACATACAAATAAAATATTACATTTCAGCACAAATAAAATATCAACACATGCTAGAAACATGAATACTAAAATAAACACCCATAATTTCTGCCTTCATGTTAGCAGGGGACAAGGGTCAGTAAACATTAATAGGTAAACTGTGCAGTAGAAGGGAAAACATGAAGCAGGCCCAAAGTAGATGAAAGAATCAAGAAGTCATCCATTGAAAATAAAATTTTAAAAGCCTTTCAAATAGGAAAAACAAAACCAGGGAAAGTTACACACACACACACACACACACACACACACACACACACACACAGAGTTTTTTGGTTTTTTATTTTATTTTATTTTTTTTATAGATACATACACATGATCTGTGCTCATTCAAAGATACCTTAGAATCTCTACTTTGGGGCATTTAAGTAAGTTTATGAACCTCAATTCATAGCTAATAGCTAATTCTAGTTTTTATTCATATATTTGGGGAGGGGAGATAGTGTCTCACTCTGGCTGGCTTACAACTTGCTATGTAGATCAGGCTGGCTTCCAATTTGGAAAGTCCTCCTCCTGCCTCTGCCTTCTAAATGCTAGAACTAAAGGTGTTTGTCACTGTGCCAGCTATAATTTTTTTTCCTTTCATTCTTTATGTAGCCCTGGCTGTTCCTGGAACTCAGCTATGTAGACCAGGCTGGCCTCCAACTCAGAGATCTACCTGCCTCTGCCTCCCAAATGCTGGGATTAAAGGTGTGTGTGACCATGTCTGGCATTACAGATACAATTGTAATAGTTCATGGAGGCAGAGGCAAGTTGATCTCCCATATGTTCAAGGCTAGTCTGGTGTAAATAATGAAGGCGGGCGGTGGTGGCGCACGCCTTTAGTCCCAGCACTTGGGAGGCAGAGGCAGGTGGATCTTTGTGAGTTCAAGATCTTTGTGAGATCTACAGAGTAAGATCCAGGAAAGGCACAAAGCTACACAGAGAAACCCTGTCTCGAAAAACCAAAAGAGTTAGAAGACAGTCAGGGCTACATAGAAAGACTTTCAAAACAACAAAAACCAAACTCACTCTGTTGACCAGGTTGGCCTTGGTCACTCACAGAGATCTGCCTGCCTCCCCAGTGCTGGGATCAAAGGCATGTACTACCATGCCTAGCTAGGATAACTCCTTTTCAGGACAGTTAAAAAAAAAAAAAAAAAAAAATATATATATATATATATATATATATATATATATATATATATATATATATATGACCAGGCCCATGGCCAAGATACATTATGCTTTTTGGCTATCAGAAAGCTCAAAATCAAATTAAAACTAGGAAACCGAGTCTGGGAGATGGCTCACTGGCTAAAGCACTTGCCACAAAAACATGGGAACCAGAGAGTCTGGATTCCCAGAGTCCACATACAAGCAGGGTAGGAGATAGGTGGTCCCCAGAGCAAGCTCATGGGAAGACCACCTCAATATGAAAGGAGGAAAGCAACCAGGGCAGACATCTGTTGTCTATCTCAAGATGCACACACACCAACACACATTGTGGAATATTCCTTTACACTGTGTGAAAATATGTAACTGTGATTGGTTTAATAAAAAAATAAGCCGGGCAGTGGTGGCGCATGCCTTTAAATCCCAGCACTCGGGAGGCAGAGGCAGGCGGATCTCTGTGAGTTCGAGGCCAGCCTGGTCTACAGAGCAAGATCCAGGAAAGGCGCAAAGCTACACAGAGAAACCCTGTCTCGAAAAACCAAACCAAACCAAACCAAACCAAAAAAAAAAACAAAACCAAAACCAAAACCAAAACCAAAACCAAAACCAAAACCAAAACCAAACCCAAAAACTAAGCAGCCAATAGCTAGGCAGGATTTTCAGGGCAGAGAGAATGCTGGGAAGAAGAAGGTGGAGTCACCAGCCAAGCACAGAGCAAAGAAGACAAATAGCATGGGCATTACAGAGTAAAGGTAATAAAGCCATGAGGCAGAAAGAAAATTAATAGAAATGGGTTAATTTAAGTTATAAGAGCTAGTTAGGCCGGGCAGTGGTGGCGCACGCCTTTAATCCTGGCACCTGGGAGGCAGAGCCAGGCGGATCTCTGTGAGTTCAAGGCCAGCCTGGTCTATAGAGCGATATCCAGGACAAGCACCAAAACTACAGAGAAACCCTGTCTTGCAAACAACAACAACAACAAAAACCCAAACAAACAAACAAACAAACAAAAAAGAGCTAGTTAGAAACAAGCCTAAGCTATTGGCTGAGCTTTCATAATAAGTAAGTCTTCGTGTGGTTATTTGAGAGCTGGCTGGAGGGACAGAAAAATCCACCTACAAAAGGCGCCCAATGTCCAGGCACATATTTCTACATAAGACCTGAGAAAACTTAAAAAAAGGTTTTAAATACACAAAAATAGAGCCAAACGTGGCTTCCTAGTCCCGCAGTCTCTCACACAGGCCATGGTAGAGACTCATCTCTTGGCCATTGCCTGTGGGCTTCAGTTGCCAGCATGCCATGAGCTAAGATGTGCAGCAGTATAAGAATTTGCTCATACAGACAGAAAAGGTTACAGATACACGGTAAAGCAGGTTCAGATGGAAGAAAACCTCTAAACAGGTTACAGTGTGTTTAAAAATGTGCATAGGCTTAAGAAAGAAAAGAAAATGTGTACAGTCAGTCATAGAAAAAAGTAAGTCATTTACAAATAATACAAAAAAGAAAAGCCACGTAAAAATAGAAAGTACACAGAGAGTCTGGGTCCTGTACGGTGTTTGTTGTATTAACTTCAAATTTTTGATTGTTGATGAGCGAACAATGGCTGCTGACATTGGAATATAAAAATTACTAAACAACCTATATAATTTTAAAATGTCTTAACTTCAAAATGTATGTCAAAAAATATGTTATGTTGGGGAAGAGGTTACGTTTTTGTTTCCACAGGAAACAAAACGCTGTGGATTTGATCAAGGTTGATGGAGATCAGATTTGATCAGGGAAGACTCCCTGAAAATCCTGGTTATAGACATAAAGAAATAAACCTAAAATAACTACAAGACAAGTAACGTATATTTTTACCCGCTCAAACATAAAACAAAAAAATCATCTTTGGCTGGCCTATGTAAAATGCACAGCCCATACTTGTATTAATGCAGATATGGATGATACCTTTGTAAGTTTGTGTTTTCAGAACAAGGGGACCAGACACCAGTGAAAACAAGTGGCTCACATCCAGCCTCTCAGAATGCTTATGTTGCAGTTTCCTCAGAATTATGCATGCAGAACAGGCTGAGATAGTCTAGCCTCACAGACTATTCTAGCCAGGACTTGACCATTATAATTTTTGAAGGGTCCCCCAAAGATGCCAGCACCCCTAGACAACAGGAAACAGTCTAGAAAACACAACACCCACATTCCCAAAAGATGGGGTGGATGGTTTTGGTCAGTGGGTTATGGATGTTTGTCATTGTTTAGGAGGGTTGGTTACAAACTGTTACTAGTCATGGTCAGAAAAAAAAAAAACTAAACAAAGGAGATTAGATTCAGGGATCTCTTTCTGAAGAGAAAAAGGGAGGATATAGTATAGAAATAATGGGATAAAAGAGTGGATTGTTGAGTCTACTTTTGAACTACTAGTCTCAAATATTTTACATTGGTATGAATTTTTATATATTGATACAAATTTAAAGTTATTTTTATTATACTTTATATATGTTTCTATTCTTATTTAAGGTATTGTACCTATACAGCTTATTTAAAAATGTAAAGTTTTAGTCATTGGAAGCTATTTAGGATAATAAAGAAATGCAGTTTAGTAGTCACCTACAACAATCAAACTTGTACTCATGTTAGGTATGTTTTCAAGGTCAAACAGAGATGTATTTTAGATAGACAGATGGTGTTCAAACACTTCAAAGACCTACAGAATATGGCATTTAAAATGTTTTGTTAATACAGGGCTTTTCATAACAGCAACAGTTTACTTCAGGGAAGATGATGGGCATCAAAGATATTCCATATGGAGTTTGCTTTCAACATGGCAAAACTAGCCATTTGGGCAAAAAACTGCTCTTGTCTTGACTGCTGATAGTATGCTATACAAACTGGACAAGCAGGACACAAAGGAAAAACACCGTTGAATTTTGCCAAGATAAGGCAGGATAGTCTTTCAAAATTCCTGCTTCATACCAAGTCTGCCAGACATTCTACAAGACGTACAGGAAAGTGACGCTGAACTTTGCCAAAACAAGTCAGGACAGTCCTTCAAAATTCCCAGTTCACAGAAATTTCTGGCAGATATTCTAGGCTTGTAGGCAGAAGATGGATGCTCCAACATAGCAGAGGAACCCTCGGGTGACTGGCCAGGGAGCCAGATGTCTCTGTCCTTTCTTAGTTTTAGAAGTTGCTTGCTCTGCACTTCCTGTTTACTCAGGTAATATTAAATCCTTCTTAGATCTTTGATGGGGTTAAAGACTAGATAGTTATAGTTTTCTTTAGTCATGCTAGAAAGTAAATTAGGTACAAAACTTTGGACTCATCAAGTAAAGACAGATAATGGAGTATTTTCTCTAAATCTGCCAAATACAAATGGACTGGGCATTGTAAATCTAATTCTTATTTGATAAGTGTTCTTATTGTATATAGTTTCTTGTTAAAGTTAATACCTTTCCTTTCCTAAACAATACCTGATAATTGTTCTTATTGTATTTTAGAGTTAAAATCTTTCCTTTTTATTTAGACAAGAAGGGGGAAATTAGTGTAATATTCCTTTACACTGTGTAAAGATGTTACTGTGATTGGTTTAATAAAAAGCTAAATGGCCAATGGCTAGGCAGGATATTTGGGGCAGAGAGGACGATGGGAGGAAGAAGGCAGAGTCGCCAGCCAGACATGGAGGAAGCAGAAAAGCAGCATGAGCAGTACAGAGTAAAGGTAATAAAGGCACAAGGCAGAAAGTAAAATTAATAGAAATGGGTTAATTTATTATTATTTTTGTTTGTTTGTTTTTCGAGACAGGGTTTCTCTGTGTAGCTTTGGAGCCTGTCCTAGAACTCACTCTGTAGCCCAGGCTGGCCTCAAACTCACAGAGATCTGCCTGCCTCTGCCTCCCGAGTGCTGGGATTAAAGGCGTGCACCACCACCGCCCAGCTAAAGTTATAAGAGCTAGTTATAAACAAGCCTAAGCTATCTGTTGAGCATTCATAATTAATAATAAGTCTCCATGTGGTTATTTGTGAGCTGGCTGGAGGGATAGAAAAATCCACCTATACACATATACTTATACACACATACACAAACCACACACATATTCAAAAATAAAATTAAAATATATCAAATCAAATTTCATAATCAAGACACTATTATTTTATTCTTTTCTCTCTTCAGATCTTGACCCTGTCATGCACTGCTCTCTCGCTCTCTCTCTCCTCTCTCCTCTCCCCCCTCTCCTCCCCTCCCCCTTTCCTCCCCTCCCCCCTCCCCTCTCCTCCCTTCTCCCCTCTGTCTCCCCTCCTCTCCCCCTCTCTCCTCTCTCTCTCCTCTCTCTCTCCCTCTCTCTCTCTCTCTCTCTCTCTCTCTCTCTCTCTCTCTCTCTCTCAGACAAGATCCTGTTATGTAGTCCATGCTGACCTTGAACTGGGGGCTCCTTGTGCCTCAGCCTCCAGAGTACTGCGATTATGAATGTGCACTACCATGCCTAGCTCTACACACCTATTTTTGTAATGACTAAGTTCTTTGGAATGAGAGGCTATGAATAAATGAACTCTAGACAGCAGAGACCCATGGCATGTCTTATCTAACTTCAGAGCTCAATGTTGTTACCTTCTCAGGCAGGTAGGGTTTTTTGTTTTGTTTTAAATTTCTCATGTGTGAACTTCAAACTATACTGAAACTTACACAATTGTTTATAACATTTTAAATTTAAAATGGCATTCCTACAATAAACACAGAGAAGTTCCCTCTTCTCTATGGGTTTCAGTTACCTGTCACAGTCAACATAAATTTGAAATTATTGAAAGGAAAAACTGAAAAACAAGGAATTTGTAAGTTTCAATATATTATTATAATTACTTCGTTTTTTTTTACATTGTCATTGCTAACCAAGTTTTGTCATAGGTTATTTGTCTACAGTGCTTGGTTTCAGGTGCTGCTTGAGGACTTAGGACAGATCTCCAGAGGATATACATCCTTTAGGACAAATGTCTAGAAGATGAACCATATTCCTGTGTCAAGTTAGTTTGTTTCAAGCAACAAGTCAAATTGTGCCTTGATTCCTTCCACCTGTAAGTGCAGTTAACTCTCCTAAGGGATAGTACCACTCACTCTGTAAGTGTGAGCATGGGTCCCTATCCCTTCTACTCACATGACAGCCTCCTAGCTGGGTGCCCTGGCCTGGCTCATCTGTGAAGCACAGACTGCTGCTCCATGATTTTACTATTAGGGAGTCTGTTTCTCACCAACACACACACACACAAGCACGAAACCTCACAGGGATTTTAGATTGCTTTCCTCCTATCACAACTCTTCTTTAATGCTAAAACTCATAACTTCTGTAATCCCTTCCAGCTGGAATTCATACTCTAGCTCTTAAGGGCCTCTGCAATGTTAACTTTATCTTGATAGTTAGATCTGATTTCATATTTACCATTATACCACTGTGTATAATTCAATAGTCAATGGAAAAACTAGACTCATCTTTGACACAACACAGAAGCAAATAGCTATACTATATTAAATGTATGCTCTTAGGGTGAGGACATTAGTTTAGAGTCACTAAAGGTAGTTATCATCACAAATCTTCCTTTTGGAACACAGCTGAACCAGATGGTATTGCTTGTGAGTGAGCATGACCTTCAGGCTCATGCGCACAGGCCTAGGGCCTTTATCTCAGGTCCAAGTGGTAAGAGAGAGAGTAAGAAGACTCAGCTGAAATCATGTGGTCCTCTCATAGTCAGCACACAACCTTGCTGATGTAACTGCTCTAAAAAAGCCAAGTATGTTCCAGATGGAAAATTACCTCCTGGCAGAAGAATCTGGTATGGAAATGTTTGTGCAAGTGTCTCTGAGGAAGAAAAAAAGGTAGGACACTCAGAAAATAGTCATCAAAATGGGGACGAGTGGGGCTGAGGATGTGGTTCAGTGGGAGAATGTTTGCCTACATGCATTGTGCAACCCGGATTCCACATGGAGTGTTTAAAGGGGCAGGAGGCAAGCAGTTATGCTGAGCAAACAACTGGTTAAACAGCACCCAAGGGGAAAATAGCTAATTTATAGGGAAACGGTGGTGAACTACTACTTAAACCAATGTCGAGTATCACCTGAGCTATCTGGGTTCAGCATTACAGGTAGCATTAGGAGCTACACTTCAATGTCATAGTGGGGGGAAGTTGATAACTGTCTCAAGCAGACATTCTTAACAAACAGTATTAAACAGGGACCTACCTGGCCTCTCATCACAGACATCTGACTTTCAAAAGCAGCTTTGTCAAATCCTTTGTCAGTCTGTTACAGAAAGGAGGGTGGGAGGTTAATACAGTTCCAAACACCATCAGCTTTTAAACAAATAACAAATACTAAAACAAACCCTTCCATGTAGCAAAAAAAGGCCATAAGAAAGCTTTCCAATTGAAAACAAATGAGAAAAGAGTGGGGTTATGTTTGTTTGCTTTTTGAGACAAGGTTTCTCTGTGTAGCCTTGGCTGTCCCGGAACCGGCTCTGTAGCTTAGGCTGATCTCAAACTCAAAAAAGATCTGACTGCCTCTGCTTCCCGAGTGCTGGGATTAGTGCACCACCATGGGGTGAGAAAAGAGTGTTTCAGTCTGATGTATTTTGGGGAAGTCTTAGAACAACAAGAGAAGTTTTATTTGCTTATACTCCAAACTTGCTCTAGAAAGGGTTTAATATGAGCCGATGGGTTTAGGCTTTTTTTAAGAATTAAATCCTATCAAGTCACAAAACACACATTACAATTTAAAGAATGATTTTATAAAAATCCAGCTTGGAGAAAAAGCCTTGATTTACTACTGAGTAGTAAACATAACTTTACAAATGTGTGTATTATAAAAACAAAATTGCTATTCCTCTCCATGTGTCAGGTTGTGCTGTAAGCAACACAAGAGGTAGATCTGCAAATGAGGCTTAACACAGCATTTTTTTTTTTTTTTTTTTTTTTTTTTTTTGGTTTTTCAAGACAGGGTTTCTCTGTGTAGCTTTGCGCCTTTCCTGGAACTCACTTGGTAGTCCAGGCTGGCCTCGAACTCACAGAGATCCACCTGCCTCTGCCTCCCGAGTGCTGGGATTAAAGGCGTGCGCCACCACCGCCCGGCTACACAGCATATTTTTAAAAACTGCATTTTCTTTGACAGTCAAAACTAAATATTTTAAAAATTAGTATAAGGACAAATGTTTGCTTAATTTTGTCCTCTAAGAACTATGTGTACATCTGTGCTTCTGCAGCCAAGAGTAAGCTACTGGTACAAAATGAAAATATTGCTAGGGCTGGAGAGATGACTCAATGGTTAAGAGTACTGGGGGGTGCTTGCAGTTTGATTCTCCACCCCAGGGGATCCAACACCCTCTTTTGGCCTCCTCCAGTCTCCGTAGGTACCACACACACGGTACAGAAGACTTGCAAGCAGACAAAACATCCATATACCGAAAAGATAAATATTTTTAAAATGCTGGTATAAGACGGATCTATGTTTATATTCCAAATCTGGGCAATGAACTTGATTTCTCTCAACATTAATTTCACCAACAGCTAAATGATAAAAATAGTGCTGCAGGGATGTTATAAGTTTAAAGTTAAATATAAAGCTTGTGTTCGCAGTGTGATGAAATCTCATCTCCGCTGTTACGGCATTTGGACGTGAGGTCTCTTAGTGGTAATCAAATTATGAAGGTGGACCTCCCAGGAATGGGGCTAGTTCCCTTAGAAGCAGCAGTCCAGAGCTAGCTTGTTCTCTTACAACACGTAAGAATGTAATGAACGAGAAGTCAATGGAATGCAAGCTGGAAGAAAGCCACCTAAAAGCTGACCATGCCCCTACCCTGACCTCAGACTTCAGCCCCTAGAACTGTAAGGAAGACATGGGCATTGCATGGGTGGCCCAGCCTGAGGCCCCTTCTTAGAGCAGCCTGACCTACAGTCCTAACATTCATTCCTAACAATGAGGGGGCGGGGCTGGGGATATAGCTCAGTGGTCAAATGCGTGTATAGCATGCAGAAGGCCCTCAGTTCAATCCTTAGCACCACAGAAATAAAAGTGAAAAGTAAAATTTAATATAGAAAACAATAACTGTATGCCCAGGAAGTCAAAAACATCCTCCAAACTAAACTTTTTACCTTAAAGAGTTCGTAAAGATCTTCACACAAATCTTGTACAAAGTTCATGTCAGAGATAAAGGGTAGAATCAAGTTTCGGATTTCTTCAGAAAAAGGAACTTTAGCTTGAGGAAGCCAAGCCCAGTGAAACGGGTCTAGTAGAAATAGATGTTAATGAGCAGTGAGTAATGGCTTGTTCAGACTCACATTTATGCTAGTCTTTCCTACAATTCCCAGCTTCTCCCAAATAAAGGAAAAGAAAAAGAAATTCTCAAAATACAGTCATCCTTTACAACACAAGCTATTCAGATTCCTGACTCAGATGGCCAATCAGGATGACAATGCATAGGAAGATCTTGTCTGAAGCTGATCTGTTTCTGAGCATCACACAGTAAAGAGGGGGGCCTTGATAATGAGTCTAATTCAGACAGCACTATCTCAAAAAACCTGTATCAGAACACATCACGTTTGGGGTTAAGAAACTGGTGGGAACTTGTAATCATGCACACACCCAGATCAAGTCTCATGGACCAGAGCTCCTGTCTTCCACAACTTCAAATGATCAAGAATTGGACTTGTACCTAGAGGAAACTCTAAAACTTTAAATAACTAGGAACTCAATAAGTGGCTTTAAAGGATTAAAAAAAATCACCCATTTATGAGTCTAGGACTGGGAAGTAGCTTAGCAATAGACTAGGAAGATTAGTAGCCAGTGGAATCTTCTAGAAAGGGAGGAGCCATAGGTAGATTGTAGAATCACCAACTGGATAACTCTACTTGTCCAGGGAATGTGAAATGCTGTGTTTAAACAGTTGGGATGTGCTGGTGATGTGTGGGAAGCTGTGGAGCCTTCTGGACCTGGGACTTATGAAGTAGATGTAGGGCTACAGGAGTGGGATTAGGGAATTATAGTCTGTAGCTTTTTGATGGGTTAAAATGTGAAGCATCTGCCTCAAGCTTCTGTTCCCCTCCCCCACAACAACTTCTAACTATATGGCCCTATTTTGCCTGGAACATGTTATATAGACCAGGCTGGCCTTGAACTCAGAGATATGCTTGCTTCTGCCTCTAGAGTGCTGGGATTACAGGAGTACCACCACGCAGGGGACTGGCCTGCCTCACGCTTTTAAAGGCTTTCTCTTCCATCCATTCCCTATTATGGATAGACTGAATACCCTTAACCATGAGCCAGAATATATTCCTCCTGCCTTAAATTGCTTCAATAAGGCATCTGGTCACAGCAACAAGGAAAGTCTGTTTGGTTCTTTGTTATTGTTGTTGTTTTTCAAGACAAGGGTTTCTCTGTATACTTTTGGTGCCTGTCCTGGATCTCACTCTAGTCCAGGCTGGCCTCGAACTCAGAGATCTGCCTGGCTCTGCCTCCTGAGTGCTGGGATTAAAGACGTGTGCCACCGCTGCCTGGCTGCAACAAGGAAAGTCAACTGCTCTTAGATTCATCCCTTATTTCTACCCACATCTTAGCAGTGTGAGACTTAAACTGTGAGTTTTACATGTATGGCCCACATTCCTTTAAGCTGTTTATTCTCTCCATTCTCTCTCTCTTTTTTTAAAAATATTTATTTATTATGTATAAAGCATTCTATCTGCATGCATGCCTGCGGGCCAGAAGAAGGCATCAGATCTCATTATAGATGGTTGTGAGCCACCATGTGGTTGCTGGGAATTGAACTCAGGCCCTCTGGAAGAACAGGCAGTGCTTTTAACCTCTAAGCCATCTCTTCAGCTTCTCTCCATTCTCTTAACAATTTCATTTAAAAAGCTCTTATTCTTTGTCTATTTCTGCTTCTAATCCCTGTCCTCCAATTCCTACTATCACCATCCACCTCCACCACCTCCATGCCCCCTGAGCCTGTCTAAGGGCCTCTCACAGCTCAAGTGAGTCAGGCTACTCAGCCAGCGAGGTGCTGTGTCTCATCTTTTTTATACAGTTCTTCCACTGTGGCTTTGTGGACACCACTCTCTAAAGTTTTCTTTCTGTCTTGAAAGGAAAGTACTCCCCATCTCTGCTGGCTTTCTTTCCCTCTTTGAATGTTACTGTTCTCCAAGACTCTATTAGTCCTTTTTTCGTTCATTAGGCACTCATCAAACTTATTGAGTATTTATATTCCTGGCACTGTGTTAGGCAATGGTATTTGTTCTCCATGATTTCCCTGGATGACAGTAAATAAAGCCATGCCTTTCACTATAAAGACGACAGCTAAAACATCCCTATACCCTTAATACCAATTCTTCTGCAAGCTCCAGACCCTTGATCCCCAACCGCATATTTGGCAAAAGTTCCCAGATGTTTTATAGGAAGTTTACAAACCTACCACTTTAAAAAAGCAATTTGCATATAGATTCCAAATGGTTAGTGGGAAAAATAAAATGCAACCAGGGCATTTCAAATCAGTTCCACAAAACATGAGAAAAGAAAAAAGAAACAAATTAGAATTTATGGTAAATTAAAAATAAAAGTAAGAAAAGTCCAAATCTACCAACAGTTAAAGCTACCCATTGAAAAACTCAGACTGAGTTAAAAGGAATCATCTGCTGCTTTATGTCATACCTAAAACAAAATGGTAGAAGTTTAAAAAATACAAAGTATAGATACCAAGTCAATGCTAACAATATGAAAGGCAGTTTAGCAACATTACAAAAGAAAAACAAAGGCAAAAAACAAAGCAATAAAATGTATTATATTTTGCACAAATGAACCCAGGAATATTAAACACTAGGTCTTTTGTATATGAAATACGAAGCCAAAAGATGGAAGAAGAAATTGATTTTAAAAAATCAGCTATGGACTCTCAAAAGTTAACAGATTAAGTGCTTAAAGACAGGTGGAGGGCATTCTAGGACTAATAAATAACTAACAAATTTTAAAGAACAAATATAGGAAACTTTATGCCCAAACATTCTTTCAAATACAGTCTTTTAAATGGATCATGTTTATAATCACAAAGAAATTACTAAGTGAAAAAATATCCATATTTATACATCATAGCATAGTACACTGGAAAACTAATAGACACTTTGAAAATGCCAAGAATGGACTCTCCTTCAAAATCCACTGATTTAGAATTTTTTGTTTTGTTTTGTTTTCAAGACAGAGTTTCTGTGTGTAGCCTTGACTATCCTGGAACTCACTCTGTGGACCAGGCTGGCCTTGAACTTTGAGATCTGCCTCCCGAGTAATGAAACTAAAGGTGTACACCACCAATGCCAGGCTAGAAATATTTTTTATATAGAAATCTTTAGATTAAAATATTCCTAAATGTCTACAGAGTTGAGTTCCAGGACAGTTAACTCTGTCTCAAAAGAGAAAAAAAAAGAAAGAAAGAAAAACAAGAGGAAGAGAAGGAGGAGAGGAGGAAGAGGAAGAAATAATAATAATAATTCAAGATATGGACAATTTTAAATACAACAGAAATGTCCCAAACTGGCTCCAAATGTATCAAAAACAATCATCTTCAGCAGTAAAGGCAGGAAGGGTAACTAAAACACCATGGAAGCGGCATGAGAGGTCTGAATCTTGCTAAAGGAATGAAGCCCAAAACATCAACACACAGCTCTACCAAGACATTCTGATACATCATTCCTATGCTAATACCTTAGAAATCGGAAGTTACCAAACCCATTTCCAAGACTAAAACCAAACAAGGTCATCCAAAAGTATACAAACAATATGTAGCAAGACTCAAGACACTCGTACCTTCAAAGCCCCAGGGGCTAGAACAGAGCCCTAATGAGTGATCACACTTTATCCAGTTCCCTCTGCTATTTCCATCTCTGACAATTCTGTGCCCTTTCCATCTGGGAGAACTCTAAATACTTACATGCTCTCCATTCATCAGGATGTTTAAAGGGAAATGCTAGCCCATTATCAATTGCAGCTATTTTAATAAGCAATTCTTTATCATTGATCCAGTTTGATTCCTAAACGGAAAAAATTATCTGTTAGTAATAGATTCTACAAAAATATTTCCAAAGGATCAATTACTTACAATAATTATTGAGGGTTAAGTGCATGTTCTCTTGAAAAGCTATAAAATTAAAATTAGGTTTCCAGAAAGAAAACAAAATCATGCAAGAAAGGAAGAGACAATCTTTATAAACAGGAAACATTTCATAATTGCTATCTTTAAAAAATTAGAATTATATATTTACTTAGTAAATGATTTAATTTTTTTTTCCCCTCTCTGGAGAAGAAAGTTTGAAAATACTAACTTTAGAGAAAGAGTCTAGACAACCCATTGCTTAAATGTTTGATATTTGTCTACTGTTACTCTCTTAAAAAAATTATTTGATTTTATGTAAATGAGTATTTGCCTGCATGAATGCCTGGTGCACACAGAAACCAGAAGAGGGCGACAGATCTCCTGGAACTGGAGTTACAGAGAGGGTTGTGAGGTACCACAGGGGTACTAGGATTGAACCCATATTCTTTAGAAAAGCAGCTGGTGATCTTAACCACTGAACCATCTCCAGCCCCTATCACAGCTTCTTTTGCTTAGCATACTTTTAAGATCCACCCATGTTACTTTATGACTAAAGTTTGTTTTTTGATATCAATAAGTACTGTGCATACATAATTTTCAAATTTCCTGGATAAATGCTTCAAGTACAAACATTTCAAAGTGATGCAACAGCTTAAATGATAACTTGAGAACACAGAGATTAAATATTGAAGATGTTGTCTTATACATTCTACAATGTATATTTTTTAAACTTAAAAAACTATCCTAAAAGTATGTCTTAAACTTAAAAACTATCCTAAAAATGTATCATATATATATATATTTAAACTTGTGGTAGTTTGAATGACAATGGTCCCCATAGGCTCTATGTTTGAATACTTGGTCCTCAGTTGGTGGAACTGTTTGGGAGGGATTAGAAGGTAAAGTCTTGGAGGTATGTCACTGAGGGCGGGCTTTGAGGTTTCAAAAGTCCATGTCATTCCCAGTTAGCTCTCTCTGCCTTGTGCTTGTGTTTCAAGATGTGGGCTCTCAGCTACTGCTCCAGCACCATGCCTACCTGCCTGCTGCCATGCTTCCCACCATAATGGTCATGGACTCTAGGGGGGCCCTAATAAACTTTCTTCCTATAAATTGCATATAAAAACCATGGTATCTCTTCACAGCAATAGAAAAGTAACTGAGATAGGCACCCAAAGTTAATAGCAATGAATCTGAAATATGTAATTCTGATAGTGTGGAGAATCTACAGTCTATTTTGTAAGTTGAAACCAGTTTTTTTTTTTTTAAGTAGAAGTACATTTAAAAAGTTCAGAGGATAAGATTCACAAGTAAAACGCATATTCCATTTTATTACATAATGTTGTATTACCTATCACTGAATCAAAATACTCAGAAGAAACAGAATTAGTAAATACAAACATGCCCTAGATATCAGAAACTTTAATTGCATAAAAAGAAGGTAGAGATGGCATTTCTACAAATGTCAAAAACTTTACAAAAACTGAGTGGATGTCATACTTGGTCTCCAAAATAAATTCTAAAGAGATAGGAAGGGAAGGAAAGAGGGAATGGGGGGGAATTTGCTCTAGAAGTAGAGTCCAGAGCTGGGGAGATGGCTCTGTTGGCAAAATGCTTGCAGCACAAGCCTGAGACCCTGAGTTTCACCCCCAGGACCCATGTGAAAAGTCAGGTATGACAGGCACACCTGCAATGCTAGTGCCAAGAAGGCAGAGACCTCAACAGCCGGCCAGCCTAGGTGACTTGGCAAGCTCCCGTGAGACATCCTGCCTCAAAAACAAGGTGAAGAACAACTTCAAGAATCTGATATAAATATACATACATATATATGTGTGTGTGTGTGTGTGTGTGTGTGTGTGTGTGTGTGTGTGTGTGTGTAATGTGACTCTTAAAAGGTCTTATTAACAAAAACAAACCTGGAGCCAGGTATTGGGGTGAACACTGGAAGATCAGAGAAACAGAACAAGCCACAGCCACCTCATCTTGCCAATTCCTCAGCTGATCCTATTTCCTCAGACTGGAAGCCTCTGAGTCCTCATCCAAATGGATCTCAGCTGAACTGCTGCTCCAAAGCCTAAAAGCTTAACCAGCCTAGTTCCTGGTTTTCACACCTTATATACCTTTCTGCTTTCTGCCCTCACTTCCTGGGATTAAAGGCTCACTTCTTGGGATTAAAGGTGTGAGTCACCATGCCTGACTGTTTCCAGTGTGGCTTTAAACTCACAGAGATCCAAATGGATCTCTGCCTCCCAAGTGATAGGATTAAAGGCGTGTGTGCCACCATTTCTGGCCTCTATATCTAGTGGCTGTACTGTTCTCTGACCCCAGATAAGTTTATTAGAGTGCACAATATTTTGGGGAACACAATACCACCACATGTGTATGTGTGTGTGTATGTGTGTGTATACACACACACATATATATGTATATGTATATTTTAAAGATTTATTATGTATACAGTGTTCTGCCTGCATGCCAGAAGAGGGTGTCAGAACTCATTACAGATGGTTGTGAGCCACCATGTGATTGCTGGGAATTGAACTCAGGACCTCTGCGAGAACAGCCAGTGCTCTTAACCTCTGAGCCATCTCTCCAGCCCAAAAATCTGTTATATAAACTGAATACACACTTTTACTAAGTTTTCCTTACCTCTCTTTGAATTTTCTTTGCATATTTTGTCTTTTCATATTTGATTAGCCAATTATCATTTCCCCTGTCTTTCAAAAGAAATAAAAGTCTATTAGTTGATATTTACAGATATTATGGCTTCATACTAAGGGGCAACATCTAAGCCCCCTGTTTTTGAGATTTTTGTTGGTTTTCTGTAGCACAGATTCACTACATATGTGCTGGCTAATCTTATGTCAACTTGACACACAAGCTAGAGTCATCTGAAAGGAGGGACTCTCAATTGAGAAAATGCCTCCACAGATCCAACTTCATTTTCTTAATTTAGTGATTGATGGGATGGCCCAGTCCATTGTGGGTGGGGACCCCCCCCCCCCCCCCCCCCCGCCCCGGGCTTACGGTCCTGGGTAGTCCTGGTTTCTATAAGAAAGTTGAATGAGCAAGCCAAGGGGAGCAAGCCAGTATGACCTCTGCATCAGCTCCTGACTCTGGGATCCTGCCCTGTTTGAGTTCCCTGTCCTGACTTCCTTCAGTGATGAACAGCAATATGAAAGTGTAAGCCAAATAAATGCTTTCTTCCCCAACCTGCTTTTTGGGCATGGTGTTTCATTGCAGCAATAAAAACCCTGACTAAGACAAGAGAAAAGTTCTGATTTACAACAACTTTAAAAACCTGGTCAATATAAGCTGACATTTACTAAACTTTTCTCTGTACCAGATTATTGTTCTACACGAACTGATTTGACCCTCAGAACCACCCTGTAAGGTAAGGGCAACGGCTAGATCAAGGTTAATTAAAATCAAAGATAACGCCTTTTCGTTTGAGGAAGAAAGCACATTCAAAGTAGCCTCACCTAACGTCAACATTTGAGTCCTCTGGACCAGTTTTAATATTAACCTAAGACTATTGAATTAAGAAAGTCAAACTGAGAAAATTATAGGATGCTTTTCAGAAGCTAATATAAGTAATGAAAAACAAACTTGAAAGCAGTAGTTCCCAAGCTGCAGAACGCATAAGGATCACCCAGAGGCCTTGTCAAGCACAGGCCTGGCCCCAGCTGGTAATTTCTGTAGAGGGTGGTATCTGAGAAGATACATGTTGGGTGAGTTCTCATGAAATACTGACCTGAGAGTCCTGGGAACCACAGCTTTGTCCCCTCTACACCACTGATCCCTCATGGTGCAGCACAAACGACATAATGCAACATTAAAGTAGGAATCTTTTCACCTACATGGAGAGCATTTCTAGTCTCTGGCTCTGTCCTGCTTTTGGGCAACTCCACCTGAGGGGACAGGAAGTGTTCTCTGTGGCTCAGTATGAGTCAGGCCCGCAGCACAGGACTACCTGTTTCCCAACACTGAGGAGGACTCAGCCTTGTGGACTCTTGAACCAACATTTATGGCTTTGATTTCAGGAACGACAATCTGATTTACAACTAAAGAGACTGAACAAACGAGAGAAGGTCAATACCTGTGTTTCTGATGATGTAATCCAAAATCACTAATCTTTCAAACTGCGACTGAAATTGTTTTCTAATGTTTTCAGGCAGAGGCTCAGCTTCAAACTTCCTAAGCCAATACTCAGCCTCCCTGTAATCTTCCACAAACAGCTGAAAGGAACCGATCTATAATTTCAAGAACTATAGTTAGAAAGGGAAGTACAAAGGCATTACTCTTCAAATTTCTCAGCAGTACCATCACAGAACGTTACATAAGCACTTAAGGAAAAAAGCATTAATCCAGACAAGCCACATTTATTAAGATCATTTAACACACTAGCTTAGGTAATCACAAAGAACACACAGTAACTAAAAAGGGCTCAATCCAAGACTTTTAGGGAGATATTTTAGGAAATTAAAAAAGAGAATAAACATATGCCCTGAAGGTGACACCTTAAGAACACCACTTCCTAAAAATAGGCATCAAAATGACTTTAGCTGAGAGGTCAAACCGTACACTGTCATGATAGTGCAATCTTCTCACCAAAGCAACATTTCTGTCTCCTTTTCATAACATTAACACAAAAAATACATTTTAAAATACAATGGATTCTTTAGGCAGATCAGAGATCATATCATAAATTTTAAAGATTTAATCAACTGATTGTAGCCTTTCTAATGGCTTTTTAAAGAGTCTTTTCCTTGAAAATATGCCCATTTGAAAGAGCATTTTTATTATTAAAATTACTAGCTAATACTAAATAAGTTGATGTCAGAATACAAATTTCATCAGCAGATGACATACAGGTAATGAGCAACCTGTTCTGCTTCACAAATGCAAGCAAACAAATCACCATAAAGAAGTCTGTTCACTGGCTTAACATTTTATATGCTTGTTTTAACAACTTCCTTTTAAAGGTTTTCTTCGAGCGGCATCCTTTAGTCACACTTATTTTAGCACGTCTAAGAAAATAGTAAAAATGTTCAAAACTGACTACCTGGGATATAATTAAATAGAAAAATGTTAATTATGAATTTCTACTCAAATTGTTTTTTTGTTTGTTTGTTTGTTTGGTTGGTTGGTTGGTTTATCAAGACAGGGTTTCTCTGTGTAGTTTTGGTGCCTGTCCTGGATCTCGCTCTGTAGACCAGGCTGGCCTCAAGCTCACAGAGATCCACCTGGCTCTGCCTCCTGAGTGCTGGGATTAAAGACATGTGCCACCGTGCCTGGCTCTACTCAAATTCTTCAGATACTTGCATAGCAACAATAAAATTTAAGTCAAATATATTTAAAAAAAAAAAAAAAAAAGTCCTAGAGAGTTTTCTAGAATGCCTCTTCCATTAGCTCCCTGTATCCTTGCTTAGCTAGCCGCAAAAGGCCCTTGGCTTTATAGTAAGTAATAAATCTGGCAGAACTACCATTTACTAAGTCTTCACTATGTGCCAAGCGATGTGAATTTCTTCCGTTTATCCCTGCAACCTAAAAGGCAGCCGTGGTTTTTCATCTCATTTTATAAAAACAGACGTTTTCAGAAAGGCTGAAATTGGAACCCAGCTCTAACTCCAGACCTGTGCTTTCCACAGTAACTTTGCAAAGCCTTTCAAATTACATCATAACTCCTCCTAATTCAATAAGCTCCACCCCACCCCACCCCAGAAACGACTGGATCCAGAACCTTGCATGTGTATGCCAGGCAAGTGCTCTACCACTGAAAGGAACTCTAGGCATCCTTTTTCTACCCCCTCAGATCTCCATGGACTTAACGCCTTCTAAACAGCTTTATCAAACTGCATTGAAACTGCTAGCTACTATGAGCTCAAGAGGAACAAGTATTCTCATTCTCATTCTCTCTCTCCCTCCCTCTCTCCCTCCCCCCCTCTCATTTCCACAGTCTACATACAGCAGGATGCCCCTTGTCTACATGCCTCATCCCAGGAGTTAGGGAATAGATGTCCAATTGCCCTGAAAGCCAAGCTTATTAGAAAAACTTACCTTAGGAGGAAGTCCTATTCGATGGAACTTTCTCCCTACTTTTGGCACTATCTCTAAGGCATACTTTTTGCCTCTTGATTTTGCACGGTCAATTGCACTGTAGTTAAATGTCTCACTGACAAGCCAAACCACCTAGAAAAATGGTTAGAGTTTGGATTATGGTATTTCTACTCACACGAACCATCAAATTCACTCTCATGCTGTAAATGAGCAAGGTCTAACCCTCTAACAAAGCTCCTAGAGAATCTAAAATCTTTACAAAGGTCAGAATTTTAAATGGCAGGTATTTCTTTCAAAAAAGATATAAAAGCAGTCTAAAGTTTCCAGTGGAAAAAATAAGAGCCTTGAAATATAGAACTAAAAATGAACATTTAAAAGAAGGCATCAAATAAAATTACATAGAGGTCCAAATGAAGACAAGGGCAATGCTGTGGACACTTTTGCAAGCTATTGTCAGCAGGATCAAAAGGGTCTCTAGGATCTACCCGATTCTTTCCTGTTTTCTAAATACGAGTCCTTTCCCCTTTCTGTTAGAATCC
Source organism: Peromyscus eremicus (assembly GCF_949786415.1). Classification (NCBI taxonomy): domain Eukaryota; kingdom Metazoa; phylum Chordata; class Mammalia; order Rodentia; family Cricetidae; genus Peromyscus; species Peromyscus eremicus. The sequence continues at coordinate 46,328,552 of NC_081426.1, read as the reverse complement.
TGTGACCCCGGGAACAAGAGACAGTCCCCTGTCTGCTGTATGGATCTACACCGGAGTGCATGAAACCAGTTGTTCTGGGCTTCTGCATTACCACAACAGGAAGTCCACTTTAGGCTCTCTCACTGGGAGTTATCACTCAAGTGTCCACAGATAAGTGAACTCTCCTTTACCTTTGTTTTAGGTACAATGCCCAGCTGAAGCTTTGCGTCCACCAGGTAGGCGCCAGCTTCAGAAAGGTAGCCCTGGTTAGGGAGCAGGCAGCCTCGGCCAAAGCAGCAGGGACAGCAAACCTTATGGACATACTTGGTCCACTTTGGGTTCAGCTGGCCATAAGGTTCTTCTGATTTTGGTTTAAACACACCAATAATGTTCTAGGGGGGGGGAAAGAAGAAATCCTTAGACTTTTATGGACAAATGGGTAATAAATAACCTCCAAGTACTAACATGACTGATTCCAATCACATTGTAAAAATTATTCTCAATTTAAAAATCAATATTCCCCTGTATCAGTATTTTTAAAACTTTCCTCTAACAAACCTTAGAAAGCGAAGCAAGGCTTCATGCCATTTAACCAGATTAACTACAAGTGTTTTAAATTGTAGCACTTCCAAATTAACATTGGAGTCTGCCCCACCCCCTCCAACACCACCCCAGTTCTCTCTATAGCTAGGCTGTCCAGGCTGATTTCACAAGCTTAAGAAGTTTCTCCTGCCTCAGACCACACTTTATGTAAGCAGTATTGTATATTTACTTGTGATCTACTAAATATTCAAATATATACTCACTCACTGTCTCCTTTCCCTGCTGTGCTAAATATTCTAAAAAGACAAGGAATCCATTAGAGTTTACCTCCAGGACTAGAACAGTGCCTGATACATAGTAGGTGCTCAAGTAATTCTTAAAAACACCAACAAATAACATAAACTCAACAACTACACCATCAGCAGCTCTCATCTAAGATTTTTCCCATTATATTTTTCATGAACCCATTTTCACTCTCTCCTAGTAAGAAAAACTGTGGCCATGGGTGGTGGTACATCCTCTTAATCCCAGCACTTACTGGGTTAGCTAAGGCACAAGGATAGTGAGTTCTGGGCTAGCCTGAGACATGTAGTCAAACTCTTGTTGTAAGAGGGGGAAAAAAATAAAGAGAAAAATGTTTATGGGTGTCCAAAAGTTTCTATAATTGTTAGTACTAATCTAATAAAATATACTCATTAAATTCATGGCTCAATTATCTCAGACAAATACAATTTTAAACATAATGTCTTTATAATACAATAAACTCCAAAAAAAAACTCAAGAAAAACAAGAACCAGTTAAGAACTCAAGCCTGGAAGCCAGCCTTGTGGCTCGACACCTATGACCCCTAGCACTGAGAGTCTGAAACAGGAGAATGGCCGCTACACAGTGAGTTCTAAGCCAGCAAACTCAAAGATCTCAAACTCAGAGATCTGCCCGCCTCTGCCTCCTAAGTGCTGGGACTAAAGGCGGATGCCACCATCTCCTGGCTAAAAATCACTTTTCAAATATCACTTTAACTCTGGGGGTAGACCTCATGGAAAAAGGACGGTGGGTTATGTACCACACAGACAGCTTTTAGAAAAGACAGCACCATTTCTGGAAAACTCAACTCAGTGAATAGCAACTTTTCTTTTCTACTCCAGAATCAGAGTGCATTTGCTTTGCTACACTCTAATGCCTTCAAGCTTGCCATGCCTCTTTTCCTTGGCATAATGCCAGGAAAATATTCCTAGGACATTGAACTATACCTTAAAAAAATAAATCAAGCATTGGGAAATGACATTAGACAGGTTTTGAAAGTTTCATCTTCCACTGTACTTGGTTAATATGGTAACAGAGCTATAAAGGAGGGACTATGAATATGCATTCAACAAATCCATAAGTAAATACGGATATAAGGTAAATACTTGAAACCTAACAGAAACTATCAGAACAGTAAGCTACAACTGGAAACTATCAGCTCCATTTCTATACTATTGAGTACTTAGAAAAACAAAACAGAAATCACCAATCTTTATTCTGGAAAAGAAGGAACAAAAGATGTAATAGGAAAAATATTTTCAGAAACTCGGACATTTCACATTTAAAGTAGTGTCTTCCAAAAATGTGTGTAATACATGTGAAGTTCTTACCCTTTTAGAATCCTTCACAAAGTAACTTCCACTTGACCCTTGAGTGATTCTTTCTGGGAAAATTCCATTTTCTATTGCTTGTTCTGCTCTCAATACAATATCAGCAAATTCTGGATCTTCCAAGAATGTATTTATCTCTGAAATAACAGCAGTGACTGCGTTAGACCAGCTCTGTGAGCACACATACTATGGACCTGTGTGAGCGGCTTCAGGACAGTAAGGTATGGAAAAAGGAAATCAAACATCAGAGAGTCAGTCTTGATCCTCATGGCTAACCTCACTCGTGTGTGTGTGTGTGTGTGTGTGTGTGTGTGTGTGTGTGTGTGTGTGTTCCTGTGGGGGTACATGTGTGTACATTCAGGGTGTACACACATGGAGGTCAAAGGCCAACCTTGGGTGTTCCTCAGGACTGATGTACATGCCCTCCTTTTAAAAACATTTAGCTCTAGTTGGGCGATGGTGGTGCATGCCTTTAATCCCACACTTGGGAGGCAGAGGCAGTTAGATCTCTGTGAGTTCCAGGCAACCCTGGTCTACAGAGCGAGTTCCAGGACAGCCAGGGCTGTTACACTGAGAAACACTGTCTTGCAAAAACACTAAATAAACAAATATATTTTAATTGTTTTTTTCCTTTTCTTTTTTTTAATGTGTATGGGCATTTTGCTTGCACATATGTTTGGTACATACCTGGAACCCCGGGAGGCTAAAGAGGGCATTAGATTCCCTGAGACTAGAGTTACACACAGTTGTGAGCCACCATGTGGGTGCTGGGAACTGAACTCAGGTTTTTGGAAGGTCAGTTAGTACTCCTAACTGCCAAGCCATCTCTCTAGCTTCCTCCCCTTAAATATTTATTTATTATTTGGTATGTGTGCATGTTCTCATGCATGTAAACCAGGCAACAACTTTGGGAATCTTTTCTGTTTCTACCACATGGGTTCTGGGGATTGGACTCTGGTGGTCAGGTGTAGCAGCAAGCACCCTTGTGCCCCTGAACTACCTCCCCAACCCTAACTTTGTTGGAAGAATGCACAGGTTCTCTCCCTGGGAACGGGAACCTGCCAACCAGCCTAGGCTGACCAGCCAGTGAGCCCCAGGGATCTGCTGTCTCTGCCTCCCCAGCCCTGGGATTACAAGTGCACTTACAGCAAGCTGCCCCCAGATTCTCTACAGCCCTCCTCCCACTCTCCTTCAGTAGATGACGGGAAACAGTAGTGTATTACCCAGATCTAGTTCATGCTCCCCTGTTCACCTTTATCAACACCATTCCCAGCTCCCATCCCGAATACCCACTATTGGACCCAACATCTTGGCTGCTACAAGACAGCTCAAGGTTTACTACCCTCAAAACTCAATTCCTTATCTCTACCACCTCTCCCAAACACAGCCACTCTGTCCAATTCCAGGGGTTGCCAATTCTGTATCTTCCAGTTGCTTAGGCCAAAGACCTTGGATTCATCAATGATCTCACACTCTGTCTCCACATTTGATCTATAATAAGCCATAAGTATCCAAAACACAAACTCTTATAACCTCTACTCCTACAATGAAATCAGTCCTATCAACTCCTTCATAAATTATATCAAACCAACTCACAATCATATCGCCCCATTGTACTAAACAGCCCCAGGGTTTCCTATGTCACTCTAAGCAAAAGGCCAAGTCCTTGTGGCCTCTACTTTCCCTTACCCAACTGCTGCTAATCTCCACGTTATTTGAGCATTGTCTCCTGATTTGTTTATGAGCTCTCAGCAGACAAGGATTTCTTTCACTGCTGTGTTCCCAGAACTTTCACAGTTTCTGGAACACAATAAGCACTCAATAATCACCTGCTGATGAATTAATAATGAATCATTTAGAATGGGAAGACAAGCCGACAGCCACTTCCATTCTAATTTGGAAGGTACTTCAATTCTCTATGTACATTATTATGAAAATTCAAAACATAATCAACTTTATTTAATTCAGAAAAATAAAACTGTTATTTACTATTTTCTAAAGTCTTTGCTGACAAAAATATTATAAAAAGGGCTGTTTGGACATATTTTACCTACTCACGAGAATAAGCAAAGTATTTTAATCATGTCTATACAACCGAGATGCTCATTCCAAACAGTCTTTGTCTGTCCTTCGAAGATCCTTAAGAATGAAGCAAAGAAACTCTAACCTTGGTATGTAGTGGGCATTTATATTTGTTTGAATACGGGCACCAGTACCCATCATCATTAGTCAAGTGATATTTCTTACACTTCAGAGATTTACAGGCTCCTTTAAAAATATTTACTTTTATTTCCTGAGCATGAGTGTTTGCCTGCATGTATACATGTGCAACAGATGCATGCCTGGTGCCCGAGGGTGCACAAGACAGTGCTGGATCCCCTTGACTTGAAACTGGAGTGATGGTTGTGAGCAGCCATGTGGGTGCTGGGAACCGAACCTGGCAGAATCATCTCTCCAGACCCAATGGACCCATTCTTAACAACAGAACGATCTCGAAAAGTTTATTTGTTCTTAGTGATGGGGTGTCTTCCAAAATACATCATCAGCAAGTATTCTCGAGAAGGAGTGTACACAAAATGACCTCAAAGAGATATAATTTCTTTTCCTGGTGTTTTTCTGTATGCATGAAAACAAACACAAACCTCTTCTTCCAGAACTAAAGCCTCTATCCTAGACCTGCCCTCTGGAGAGAATCCCAAGTCTCCTTACCCTTTCCACAGACTAGAAACCACTTCCCTCCCGACTACCTTCCACATCAAAGTGTTAAGGCTTTCCAGAGCTTAGATTAAAAAAATATTGTATTGCTGGGCAGTGGTGGCACATGCCTATAATCCTAGCACTTGGGAGGCAGAGGCAGGTGGATCTCTGAGTTTGAGGCCAGCCTGGTCTACCGATGGAGTTCCAGGACAGGCTCCAAAGCTACACAGAGGAACGCCGTTTTGAAAAAACCAAGAGGGAAAACAAGTTGTACTTATTTTACGTGTATTGCTTGCATATATGTATGTGCACCAAGGACCTGGTGCCTAGGGAGGCCTGTGGAACGCATTGGAGGCCCTGGAACAGGAGTTATAGATGGCAGTGAGTTTGATGCTTATGCATTGGGTACAAACCCACGCCCTTCAAGAGTAGCAGATGCTCTTAAGCACTGTGCCATCTCCCCAGTTCCATGCTTCAGTTTTCCACAACTCCTCCATAAAACAGGGCTTCCAGAACTAAGAAATCTACTGCAGAACAGAGACACTCTACTCTTGACACCAACTTTGAAACAGAGGCCTTCTAATGCTGCATTATTTACTTAGGATCCTGCCATATACTACTAAGTGGTATTAAAATGACTCAACTCTTAGACCGCTGTGGTCTCTCCCATCTTCAACAGTTCCTTTGGATACTACATGTACACTGTCAATGTTAAATGTTACTGAACGAATACATGGGCTGCACTTGGGAGTTTATCACACATACTCTCTTCCTTGCTGTCATGGAACCCACAACGGCTCTCTAAATACTTAGTAATTTAGCTTCAACCAAAACCAGATCAATCAAGAGGAATTTCTGTACAATAAGCCAGGATGTTCTTAGCCTCTTAATGAGACAGTATCCTCCCCACTGGAAATGGTCATTCTCTTACTTGAAGATGGCCTGGATTTACCACTACAATCTACAAAGGTACTTTGTGCAAAAAATAGGTAGATAGATAGATAGGTAGATAGATTGATAGATAGATAAACTGGTCCTAGTTATTATTAGAGAAAAGGCTACATCTCAACTATTTTCAAATCAAAGTGATTGGTTTTCAGTAGCTAAGTTTTCATTGACTGTGTTCTTGGCAATCATACTCTACAATTCCCCACATTCTAGTGGTTTAAACACACATTGGCAATGGGTTTAACTTGAAGAACACCCACTGATATCACACTGCTTTGTGCCTACTGTACTATGAATGATTTGGTTTGAAGGCTTATTGCTGGCATCGGGTTGGAGTTTCAGTAGTGGAAGACATAGCTGTATTTTCTTTAGGGAAGAGGTATGTGAGGGCTGACCTTAGAGCCCCTGGGTACCACTGTACCACCCACCACACTCCTGGCCCTTGTCATTTTTTCAATTAAAATTATTATTAAAATTAAAATTAAAATTATGTTCATACTTTTAAGGGGTATACTGTTACTTTGCGTCCACATCAAAAATTTTTCAAAAAAAAAAAAAAAAAAAAGCCGGGCGGTGGTGGCGCACGCCTTTAATCCCAGCACTCGGGAGGCAGAGCCAGGCGGATCTCTGTGAGTTCGAGGCCAGCCTGGGCTACCAAGTGAGTTCCAGGAAAGGCACAAAGCTACACAGAGAAACCCTGTCTCGAAAAACCAAAAAAAAAAAAAAAAAAAAAAGATTTTTAATTAAGTGTATATGTGTGAGTGGAGGTGCCTTAGGAGTCCACAAGAGGGCATCAGAACTCCAGTGTTGTGAATTGCCCTACCTGGGTGTCAGGAACTGAACTTTTAGGTCTGCTACAAGAGCAATGAGCCTTCTTAACCACGTAGTCATGGATTTAGTCCTCAAAATCTATTTTCTAAGGAGAATCTCAATTTTCAAGTTCCAGCCTTATTTTGGTTTCCGATTTTCAGATGTCCAAGTGGTTTATGATCTGAATTGTCTCTACTATTCCCACAGAAAACCCAGCTCCCTTCCCACAACTCCCATTTGCTGTTCATATTTAAAACTGTAACAAAATAACCTGAATTCTGGGGAAGCACAGAGCTTTTTTATGATTTCTGATGTATCACATGGCCGACAACAAAGACTAGATCATGGAAGGCCCTCACCATAGCTATCTAAAAAGTTAACAAACTATCCATTTGACCATACCAACAGCGATTATGGGTACTCTGGAAAGTACAAATTCTTTTTTTTTTTTTCAAGATTTATTTATTATGTATACAGTATTCTGCCTGCATATACACCTGCAGGACAGAAGAGGGCACCAGATCTCATTACAAGTGGTTGTGAGCCACCATGTGGTTGCTGGGAATTGAACTCAGGACCTCTGGAAGAGCAGTCGGTCCTCTTAACCATTGAGCCATCTCTCCAGCCCCTGGAAAATACAAATTCTAGAAAGCTATTCTGTTACCTTGTATGGTTAGATGAAAGTAAGCAGGCATGGTAACTTAACATGGGTTCACTTAAATAAACCAATGAGAACTCACCTTTCCTACATCTTACCCACTAACTAGAATTCCTCCTAGAAAAAGTGCTAACGAGACTGGTGATTAAACACGCTTCAAGGGTCCCAAAACTGATGCCACTCCCCTGGTCCTCTTCCCTAAGACCAGGAACCTCAGCTTTCCCTGTCAGTCACATACACAAACCATCAAAACTGGGTTAGGTGACCACAGGCTACAAAGCTAGGTAGGGATACAGCAGCCAAGCACAGGCCATCATTTGATAGAGTTTACTACCATTTTCTCAAGGCCTGCTTTCTACTAGTGCCCAGGAGATACTCAGATATTTGATGAATGATAGCCATTTCTGTAATAAATGGATAATAATGGCTACATATTTTGTTTTGTTTTGTAGGTTAAGAGTTTCGTTGTATTGGGCCAAGATAGCCTTGAACTCACTATGCAACCCAGGCTGGCCTTAATCCAATGCTTGACCCTCCTTGCCTCAGCCTTCTACCTGCTGTAGAAGTGAGTCAGCGCACTCAACTTGGAATAGCTGTGTTTAAGCACCAACTGAGCAATAATCTTTAGTACCATAATTGCTTACTTTCCAATCTCAGTTGTGGGTAGACTGTCAAGACACAGGAAACATGTATTCTTGTAAAATTTGCCCTAAAATAGTTAATTACTAGCCTCTTGATCCTTGATCAGGCAACACCACTGCCAGCAGCAGTTCCTTCCACTGAAACAGACTCCAGGAAGTTACATTTGGGCTCTTTATTTCTTAGATTTATTTATTTGGTTTTATGTGTGTGAATGTTTTATCATGTGCATGCCTAGTACCCACGGAGGCCAGAAGGCTGCATCAGATGCCAAGGAACTGGAGTTACAGAAAGCTGTGAACCACCATGTGGATGCTGGGTCCTCTGCTAACTGCTGGACCATCTCTCTACCCTGTGCTTCTTTCTTTCTAAAACCCCTTTATTTATTTTTACTTTTTTTTCTTCCTTCCTTCCTTCCTTTCTTTTCTTTTTCTTTTTTAAGAGAGAGTCTTGTTATGCAACCCTGGCTAGCCTGTACCTACTATACAGCCCAGGCTAGCCTGGTACCTACTATACAGCCCAGGCTAGCCTTGAAGGTCTTTTGCTTGTCCTTTTGCTTCACCCACCTAAGTGTGGGGATCACAGGTATCTACCACCAAGCCAAGCTTGCTTCCTTATGTGGGAATCCAAAGCAGTACTCCTTGGATAGGGCTAGGTATGATCTACTACATGTGAAGTGCAGAGAACTATGTCCAGCATGTACCGCTGGTCCACAGGTATTAGGTATCATCTTTATTACAACCTGATTCACTGATTAGGATGACCGAACACTGACTTAACAACAAAGTTCATGGGACTTCTAGACTTTGCCAACTACATTGTTAATATAAAGATAACAGACACATGACATTCTCCATTGGCTCAAGTACATAAAGTTCCTGTTCATAGCAACAAAGTAGTTAAACACCACAAATGTCCATACTGACCTAAAAGCAAGAATAACTTGAAATTAAAGGTGGTTTCATGACAACTGAATGGTTTGTCTTGGAAAAGAAACTTAAAAATCTAGTTAAACTATGCAATCATAAATCTTTTAGAAGTTTTAAATATTTTAAGTAGTTTTCAAGTGGCCTGAAACTATTTTAAAATCCTATTAAAAAGAAAACCCACATAACACCCCAAAGTAGCAGTTCTTTTATAACAGAGTTTTATAGCAAAAAGGACAAAGTTCACGACCTGAAAAAAAAAAAAAAAAAAAAAAGGAGGTTCTGTCTTAGTTTTACCACTTCCTGGATATCTGACTTTGTGCAAACTACTTACTCCTGAAGTCCTAGGAGTCACTTGGTCATTACAGTTTTATTCATTTTCAACTCTCCAACAAAGAAGAGGGTCAATGACAACTAACCTACTGTGTACCGTGAGAACTAATGAAACGTCAAAAACCATCTGAAACTGTGACATATATATCACCACCAAGGAGGTAATTCTGATAACCCACTGGCATTCTAACTATCACGTTCTTGGCCTCTTTTGGCTTTTTCTACCCTTGACAGTGTTTACTACAAACAAACAATAGGAGGGGAAAAAAAAAACCAGACCCAACCCTATCAAACAATAAATTACTTTTAAGACCTTAGGCTCTATTGAAATCTAACATACAAGGTAAACTCTGGGGCAAGAAAAGGCAAGTAGCAGCCATATGATCTCAGTTACCTCACAGACTGGATTCTATATCATATATCGCCAGAGTGTCCACTGTGGCTGGTTGAACTGGGGTTCACTTGTGAAGGTGGGAAACTTCACATTCCTTTGTTCTATTCCGTGTTGTATTGCAAACCCGTCCACCAGCTAATGCCATGGTAACGGCAGACATGTACTTAATGCATTTCCGAGACCGTTTCCTTTAGGACTCTTTTTCTTTTGTTGTTGTTTATTTTGTTTTTCAAGACAGGGTTTCTCTGTGTAGCTTTGGAACCTGTCCTGGAACTTGCTCTGTAGACCAGGCCAGTCTTGAACTCACAGAGTTCCGCCTGGTTCTGCCTCCTGAGTGCTGGGACTAAAGGCGTGCGCCACCACAGCCCGTCCTTTAGGACTCTTATTTAGATTATTTGTGTTCGAATAAAGGTTCAGTTAGAAATCTTGACTTGCTCTCTCCAAAATCCTTTCAAGCCACACTAGCACATTAGTAGGTCAAGTAAAACTTAGCAACTTCTAGGAAAATAAGTAGTATTAATAAAAACTACCTTCCCTGTGGCCTTTCCATAAACGGTCACACGGAATGATGCTCTGGAACAGCGCATATACCACTTCTTTGGATCCATCCTAACACCAACAAGTAGGAGTTTTGTTTGTGTTGAGAAACAAGCCTGTCTAGACTCCAGATGGATTTTGTACCAATCTACCCCATTTCAGCCAAATTAGCCGAACTACACTCCACCACCCCAAACTCACCACACAGATATCCAGGCCTGCAACAGCATGTCTAAATCTTAGTTTAAACATAGTTTGTCAGCCTCTCTTTCAAAGGTAACCAGTCCACTTGAAATCAGCCCACATGATAATGAAAAGGTGTTCTCTTTTCAAATGCACAAACACACTTTGCAGAGAGCCAGCGAGCGACAAGACTTCACTAGCCTCTGCCCCCTCTGGCTAACGTCACAATAGCAACATTTAAGGGAAAGTTTTGCAACCTGTGTCAACGGCAACTGGTCATTCTTTCTTTACGTTTCTCGGCTGTCATCCACCCGGAAAACTCACGACTCCGAGGCGAACTTTCTGGACCGTTGTGAGTTCTTAATTCGGAACTGAAGTCCAAATTTGAACAAACAACTTACGTCACGGTCCGGGGTGAAGGAAGTTTCCCTCGGTGTTGGGTTCCCACTTGGACTGACTCTTTGGGGGGGAGCCTACAGAGTGAGACTTTAGTGGCCCCCTGGCCGCCTGCTACAGAGGGAAGGGTGGGAGTAAACCGAGGCAGGGAGGGGCGGGCTGCGCGCGCACATGGGTCGCACCTGAGCCCGAGATGCGGGTCCGGTCCGGCTCGATGGATAGGCTCGTGGAGGTCGACGCGTCCCCGGCCGCCAGCGGCGGCTCGTCGGTGGCGGGCTCGCGGGGGACGGCCGCGCCCTCGTCCGCCTGCAGCCTCATGGCGCTCCCGGGCGCGCCCCTCCGCGGCTGGGCCCAGGCGACCCGAGGCAGCAGCGGCTCCCGCTCCTCGTCCTCGTCCTCCGAGGGGCGGGGGGGCTGGCAGTCCTCGGCCATGGCCTCCGCGGGCGGCTCGGGCGCTCAGAGCGTCCGGGCTCCTCCTGGCTGGGGCCTCAGCATCGCGCCAAACCGCGGCTGCCGGACGGCACCGACGCCACCTCACCAGTCCCACCAGCCCGCGCCCGCCCCGCCCAGCCGCCGGCCACGCCCCGCCCCTCGAGCCCCGGGACGCTTGCCACACGCCTGCGCAGAAGGGCCGGGGGTGGGGCAAGCGAGGGCGGGGCGGGGCGGGGCGGGGCGGGTCTCGCCGGGCCACCTGTATCTCCGCCCCCCCCCCCTCCCGGGAGGTGTTGTGTGCAGCTGCTGTGGTTCCTACTGGGGAAGCAGGACCAGCGTTGTTTCCACGGAGGACCATCCCCTCCAACCTAAATGGTCCTCCCTTATTACTATATACGTTATATACATTTATTTCACTAACACTTTCCAATGAAAGTTCATGAAGACTGGGAGCTTCTCTTCGCACAGAACCTAAATAGTCCTGTCCTGTTACAAGAATCCATATGTTATATATATACATTTTTTTGACTAACATCTTACAATAGAAGAAGTCCATGAGAGCAGGGAGCGTCTCTTTAGAGATAACTTGGACTAAGTTTTGTTACCATAATCGGTACACTACGTACATTTATTTGGTGCTAGGCTCGAGCAGGGAATTTCTTTTCATTCTTGGTAGTAGTAATACGTAGTTTTGTTTTGCTTTGACTAATCTAAAGTGTATCAATTTTTAGAAATCTTTTTTCAAAGGTCGGATTTTGGCTGTGTTAACTTTTTGCTTTCTAGTTCACTGATTTTATTATTTTTATTTATTTATTTATTTATTGCTCCTTAAAACTCATTTGTTCCACCTTTCTTTTTCTAGCTGCTTAGTAAAGATTAAAACGTTGACTGGGGAGGCTCCTACCTTTTAAATATAATGCCTTTAAAGCTATGAGTTGCCCTCATAGCTTTGCTTTACCTGCGGTCCACTGTTTTTGATGTCGTGTGCTTTCATTTTTGACCCAGCTGAAAATAGTTTCTAATTACTCTTAGGATTTCTTCTTTAAACTACTTCTTTGAAGTGTATTTTCAAGTATTTAAGGGTTTTCTAGAAATTGTTATTTCTAGTTTAAGTATTGTGCTGATTAGTTTTTGTCAACTTGACACAAAATAAGAGTCCCCTGGGAAGGAGAACCCTCAATTGAGAAATTGACTTGATCAGATTAGCTTGTGGGCATATCTTTGGGGCATTTATTAATTAATGATTGAAATGGAAGGTTCCCACCTACTGTGAGGGATGCCATCCCCCCTGGGCAGGTGATCTTGGGTTGTATAAGAAAGCTGAGTAAGTCATAGAGAGCAAGCCAGTAAGCAGTGTTCCCTTATAGTCTTGGCTTGAGTTCCTACCATGATTTCTCTCAATGATATATTATGGTGTGGAAATGTAAGCCAAATAAACCTAATTTCCTTTAGGTCAGGGTATCTCTCACAGCACACTAGGACAAGGACACTGTGAACAACAGAGATGCTAAAGTATGACATTCCATAGCCAGGCATGTGATAGGACTTGGCCAACATTCTGTGTGCATTTTTACAAAGAACATATATTCTAAAGTTGAGTGTTTTTTAAATCTCCCAGTTGATTCTCTAAGTAATTTAAGTATTGACAGTGTTGTTAAGGTCACCTATATGGTCACGGACTTTTTCATCTGGGTCTAGTATTAAGAGGAGGTTATTACAGTCTTTATTACTGTGTATTTGTCCTTATTATTTTGTTGGCTTTTATGACTGCCTAATAATTTTACTTTTTAATTTAAAAAAAATTACCTGTGTGTGTGTTGAAGGTCAGAGAACAACTCAAAGGGTGAGTGTTCTCTTTCTATCCTGTAGGTCCTGGAGAGTAAAGCACAAGATCAGTGGTAAGCCTGGCACCAGTCCTGATTCAGCCTTCCTAATATTTATTATGAACTTTTTTTTCTTATCTCTAGTTATACTCCTGCCTTGAAGTCTATCTTGTCTGTATGAATAGAACCATTCCACCAATCTTAGGCTTACTGTTTGTCTTAGATAAATATTTTTCAGTTAGTTCATAGTTTTTAAATCTAGTCTATTAATCTCTATGCTTCAGTTGGAGTTTTTAGTTCATTTACATAAAATGTAATGACGATACAGATGGATTTAAATATATTGTTTTGAAGTTTTTTATCTTATTTGTTTCATCCTTTTTTGGTTGAGTCTCCTTTTGCTTTCTTCAGTGTTAATCTGGCATTTCTGATTAGCACATCCGAGTCTCACCACTGGTTTTTTTTACTAGTACTTTTTCTTTTTTTTTTTTCCATAGCTGAGGACCGAACCCAGGGCCTTGCACTTGCTATGCAAGTGCTCTACCACTGAACTAAATCCCAAACCCCCTTACTAGTACTTTTATCATAATTTTTAGTGGTTGTTCTGGAGCTTATAGTATACATCCTTAAATTAGCTTAATGTATTAAGAGCTTATATTATACTAATTGTCATAAAATACAAGAACCCTGCAAAAATGTAGGTCCATTTATATGCCATCTTTAATGTTTTTATTGCCATGTAAAATAGACCTGCATACATTAAACACAATGTACATTTTTTGCTTTAAACAGTCATATATTTTAAACAAATTAAGAAAATAATTTCTGGTATAAAATACTTACTATTTCTAGTACTCTTCATTCTTTCTCATTGGTCTAATTTTCTATGTCGTACCATTTCTCTTCCCAGTGAAGAACTTAACAAAATTAGTTATAATGCAGATCTGGGGATGATGTCTAAGATTTTATTTATTTGGGATGATCAATTTCACCATCATTTCCCAGTGGTATTTCCTAGAGACAGTGGACTGTAAGTTGATGTATCGCTCATCTTTCTCACCACTGTGACCAAAACACCTGACATAAACAACATGAGAGGAAAGGATCATTCTGGTTTATGATTTCAGAAGTTTAAATCATCACAGTGGGAAAAGGCCTAACAGGAGCTGCATAAGGCAGAGACGACTCATTAGGGGAGACACAGGGAGCAGAAACCATGGCCCATACCAGCAGCACCATCACCTGCAGAGACCCTCACTTCTGCCAGCCAGGCCTAACCTCCTAAAGGCTCCACTGCCTCTCAAATCAATTCCACCAATCTGGAACAAAATGTGAGCCTGCGGAGGATGTTCCAGATGCCAACCACAACAGCCGATGTTGCTATCCTCATCCAAGTTCAGTGCTAAAAATGTCGTACCATGATTCTGTTGCCTTTGTTGTCTCTGAGTCCACCTACCTGTCCAATCTGTACTATGTCACTATTTTTTTCTGGCTGACTTTAAAATTTTATCTTTGTCTTTGGTTTTGAATAACTACATCATGGGTGCGGTTTCTCTTGAGCTATATCCTGCTCGGGTTTTGCTAAGGTCTTTTGTAATCCACAGTGTGGATGCTGGAATCAAACCCAGGTCCTCCAGAAGAGTAGCTAGTGCTCTTAATTACGAAGCCATCTTTCCAGCCCTGGCTGAAAAATTTTAATCTGTAGATTTATGTTTAAAAATTATTTTGGGGAGGGGGCTCAACTTCAGTTTTTTTTTTTATTCTGTCTCATTTTCTCTTTTATTTCTGAAATACCTATTGTGTATATGTCAGACTTATGAATATTGTCCCAAGGCTCTGCCGAGCTATTTCCTTTTAAAATAGTTGTTAATCACTTTATTTTGGAAATTTCCCTTAATCTATTTCCTGTCTTCTGACTCTTGTAGTTAGTCAATCAAATAACTCTTCAACTCACTCAGTACATTTTTTTTTAATTCCAAACCTTATTTTTAGTTCTAGAATTTCCATTTAGCACACATTAGCTCAATTTCTCTGCTGAGAGTCCCATATATTACTAATTCATCACAACCGTGTATTGTCTTAAGTCCTTGAAAACATATAATGATTGTTTAAATGGCACCTGGACCAGGCTGGAGTCAGTTTCTACTCACTTCTACTTCTTGACTACAAGCCAAAATTTTATATTTCATGTTCATTTATATGTCTGTTAAGGTTTACATATATATACATCATATATATATGACGTATATATATATATATATATATATATATGATGCAGTAGGTGATATGCTGCTGAGCCTCTTACATACTGTCATCTCCCTTAATGAGTGTTGTTCTAGCAAGTAATTGACTTGTCTGGAGTCAAACTTCTGATAATGCCTTTCAATGCTCCAACTGTTGTTTTCTTGGACTCCTTGCATAGTCTCCCCATGCAGCAAGGATTTGGATGGAGTATGTGTGTAAATATGAGGGGCCGGTACCTCGATAAGTCCTTTCCAGAGCTCCACTCCTGTATTTCTAGCTGCTTGGAGAACACATGCTGCATCCCACAAGTCCTTAACCCGGTAAGAAGGTAGCTTTTTGACCGAGTGCCAGCTGCCTTTCCCAGTGTATAGTAGGAAGTGCCCTCAGGCAAAATGTTTGAACATAAATCTCACTCATTGTGTTACCGTCCTTTGAAGAGTAGCCATCCTTTCCGCTTCTGCCTGCCTGCTTCTGGCTGGCGGCCAGCAGCTTCAAATAATTGCTTTTAGATTTTTGTTCAAAGTTTATAATTTTGATCCATAAGAGGGTTAGTCTGACATAATCTCCTATGAAATATTTTATTACAAATGCATCTTTTAGTGAAAATGAATAGCCTTGTTGTTTCCTCGGTTCATGGGTTAGTAGACAAGTATCACCTCTTCCACGAGACAAGATTCAGTATCAATTCTGCTCATCATTTTATTTTTTTATAGGCCTATACACTGAGAAAAAAATCTTACCAAATAAATAGATGGATTATGGAAAATACTTTTACTAGCAAAATCATGGCAACCAGCCAGGTGATGGTGGTGCACATCTTTAATCCCAGCACTTGGGAGGTAGAGGCAGGTGGATCTCTGTGTTTCAGGCCAGCCTGGTCTACAGAGTGAGTTCCAGGACAGCCAGGCCTATACAGAGAAATCCTGTCAAACAAACAAACAAACACAAAAACAAACAAACAAAAAATCATGACAATCTTTGTTAGAACTCCAAGATATATGCTAAAAATTGCGGTTATTTGTTACCAAATAAATTTTTATAATCTATCATCAGACACTTTATATCCTCTTTGTTTCATTTATTACTTGCTCAATTTCTTGGATATATACTAAGAGGCTTTTAAACTACTTACCAAGCAACAAAGTTTATCAAATTATTAGTAATTGTGCTATAACTTCTCTCAAGATACTTTATTTTTTAACACAGGATTGAGAAAATAGAAGTCTTCACATTTCTGTGGGACTACTGTTCATTCAATCTTTTTAAACATTTTTAAATGTGTATTTAATGTATATGATATCTTGCCTACATGTGTGTTTGTGCACCACATGTGTGCACCCAGGGAGCCCAGAAAGGTGGACTGGAGTTATAACTGGTTGTGAGCTGCCATGTTGGTGGGTGCTGGGAAGCAAGCCCAGGTCCTCTGGAAGAGCACCAGTGCTCTTCACTGTTGAACCATCCATCCTCCAGGCTCTCATTCAGAATTTTACTTTTGCAGAAGTGCTTTTACATTATAATAAGCTTTGCACACATTTCTGTCAGAGACTTTGGAATAGCAGATTTGTCTCATTCCCTGTAAGTAAAGCATCTACCTTGTGAGTAAATTAGCAGTTCCAGTCTGCACTGCCACACCAGTCAGCCAGGACATACTTGCTTTCTGTTCAAATGAACATGATAAATATGTATATATATATCCCACACATATATCCCAGTGTCAGGCTAAGCATGAATACTGGTGATAGGGAACTTGCTTAGATTGTATGAGGGCACAAGTTCAGTCTCCAGCAATACACACACACACACACACACACACACACACACACACACCTATAGCTCACTGTGTCAACATCTCATGTTTGAACTCTACAAATTCTAACACCTTTAGTAATTCATATTGATACTATCACTGCTTTGTTCCCATGGAATGCCATTTAGAAAGAAATACATTCTTTATCATAGTCAAGTTTAGGGGTTGCACAACCTTTAAATGAGCTTATCCATCACTCCTATAAACTCATTCTGTAATGCATTGTCATGTGTATTAGTTAATTTTGTATTGCTATTTTTTTACAGGCCAAAATACCTGACAGAAACAACCTAAGAAACAAACAAACAAACAGAACGAGGTTCATGGTTTCAGAGGAACAACAACAACAAAAATCTCAGCTCAATCTTGCTTGGTCCCATAAACTTGAACACATTATCATGGTGGCCAGACCATGGGGAACAAAGCTGTTCCACTTGGAGTGGAAAGCAATAGGAACAGCCAGGATAAGATGATCCTCAAGGACCTGCTCCCATTTACCTACTTCTTCCAATTAGGCCACACCTCTGAAAGTCTCCAGAACCTTCCAAACTAATGCTGTCATATGGGGAGCCAAGTGTCTATAAAACATAGACTTGTGTGACATTTTAGATTAAAACCAAAACACCATAGCAAGGAAGATCATCACCTTCAACATGGCAGCGTGCATGAGAGAGGACAAGGTTAGAATCTATTCAGATTGGGAGGTGGTTTAAGGTAATATAGGGCATAGATAAGGGCTGAGTGGAGATTGGTAGAAAGAGCAGGGTGAGGATTTTGAGACAAGAAATTCAGAGATTTTAGGACTCTGACTATATTCAGATTGAATGAAAAAGAAAGGAAGAAAGAAAGAGAGAGAGAGAGAGAGAGAGAGAAAGGAAGGAAGGAAGGAAGGAAGGAAGGAAGGAAGGAAGGAAGGAAGGAAAGAAGGAAAAGAAAAGAAAGAAGAAAGGAATACAAAAGGAAAGGAAAGGAAACATGGCTGCTCCTAGGTATGGGGGAGGAAAAAGTTTATTATAAATATGTGGGGGAGCATAACCAGAGGCAGGGACCTCTGGGAGAGTCCAGAGTGGACATGACCCTGAGCTGGGCCATGTGGGGAGAGCGGAAAGCAGGGAAAGCAGGGAAAGCAGCAAGAGGCCCAAAAGTGCAAAGTTGGGGTTTTTTTGTTTTTTGTTTTTGTTTTTGTTTTTGTTTTTGTTTTTTAAGACAGGGTTTCTCTGTGTAGCTTTGCGCCTTTTCCTGGATCTCGCTCTGTAGACCAGGCTGGCCTCGAACTCACAAAGATCCACCTGCCTCTGCCTCCCGAGTGCTGGAATTAAAGGCGTGCGCCACCACCGCCCGGCTGCAAAGTTAGTTTTTTCTGAAGTTTTTTTAAGGAAAATGAGTAGCAATTAGTTCTTTGTACTTCAAAATCATGCAGAAACTGGATTGAGCTGTTCCAGGGGTTTGATCTCTAGTCTTCTGTTATTATTCTCTGGGAATGACATCTAAGAACTAAGCAAATGTGTTCTGTTGTGAAATGATGAGCAGTGTCCACATGAAGCATCCACAGAGTGACTGTTATATAACTGGCCCATGCTTGGTTCATGTCACCTCTGTCTTCACCCAAGCCCTGAAAGGTTTTTTTTTTTTTAATCACCATAGCTTTACAGATATGTATTGTGGAATATTTGTTTAACTATGTAAAGATGTGTTGCATTTGTTTATGCTGCATTTGTTTAATTATGTAAAGGTATGTTGCTTTCTGTTTTATGCTGCAATTGTTTAACTGTGTAAAGATGTGTTGCTGTTTCACCTTGCCTGCCTAAGACACCTGATTGGTCTAATAAAAAGTTGAACAGCCAATAGCTAGGCAGTAGGAGGAGAAATCTAGGTTGGTGGGGAGAATGAGGAGAAATGAGGGAGAAAAAAAAAGGGAGACACCAGGGGCCAGCCAGGCAGCCACCAACCAGCCAGACACAGAAGAAGCAGGAAAGTAGGATATACAGAAGGAAAGAAATGTTAAAAAGCCCAGGGGCAAAATGTAGGTGAAAAGAAACAGGTTACAAAAGCTAGCTAGATATGAGCACAAGCTAAGGCCGAGCATTCAGAACTAATAACAAGTCTCTGTGTCATGATTTGGGGGCTGGTGATCCAATAAAGCTTACTACCGATATGAGGATCCTGAGATTCAAAGAAGCTCAATAACTCACCCATCTTTCCATAGCTGATGAGAAGAGTTGGGATTTGAACTAGTTTCTTGGCCTCCAGAGCCCATGTTAATATGGTTGCTTTCTATCACCTGAGATAACTTATAAGTTGCATGGTATACTGGTTAGTTTTTATTGTCAACTTGACACAAACTAGAATCACTTGGAAAGAGGGACATTTACTTGTCTTCATTTGATTGGCCTGTGGGAGTGTCTGGATTGATGATTGATGGGGTGGGGGGTGGGCAGCCCACTGTGAGCAGCACCTCACCTAGGTGCCTGCAGCACCTAGGCAGATGAACCTGGGCTATATAAGACACCGAGCTGAGCAAGCCAGTAAGCAGCATTCCTCCATGGTTTCTGCTTCTGTTCCTCTTGCAATGATGAACTGTGACTGGGAAGTGTAAGCCAATTAAACACTTCATGCCCACGTTGTTTTTGGTCATAGCATTTATCATAGCAACAGGAAACAAACTGGAGCACAAGAGGACTCACAGGTGCTGCATTCCTTGGGTAACTTTTCTCCACCTTTAAGATTGCCCTTCAGGCCATTCCAGCGGTGATGACCTACCTACGAGAACATGCCTCTTGCAAAGGATTTCCTTCATCCCTCTCCAGAAGAAGAAAAGAGGAAACACAAGAAAAAGTGCCTGGTGCAGAGCCCCCATTCCTACTTTATGGATGCTATAAGATCACCACGGTCTTTAGTCATGCACAAACGGTGGTCTTGCGTGTTGGCTCCACTGTCCTCTGTCAGGCTACAGGCAGAAAAGCAAGGCTGACAGAAGGATGCTCTTCAGGAGGAAGCAGCACTGAAAAGCACCTGCTTCAAGATGAGTGGGAACCATCCCAATAAACACATTTAGGAAAAAAAAAAAAAGATTGCCCTTCTGACACACACACACACACACACACACACACACACACACACACACACAATCTAAGCTCTGAGGGGCACATTGATCTATCGTATGTGTAAAAGGGCACCTGTCTCAGTTTCCTTTCCTTTGGCTGTGATAAAATACCCTGACAAAGGCAACTTAAGGGAGGAAGGGTTCATTCAGATCATAGCTCTAGGTCACAGTCCTTCGCTGTGGGGATGTCAGGTGACAGGCACTTGAAGGAGCTGACATAGCACATCCATGATCAGGAAAAGTAAATGATGGGTTGTGCACGCCTGTGCTCAGCCTGCCTTTCCCACTCTTACACAGTCCAGATCCTATGTCTAGGGACAGATGCCACCTATATTCAGGGTGGGTTTTCTCTCTGAAATTATTCAGATTGAGAAAATATCTTCAGCTTTACTCATGAGCTCATAGCAGTTGTGGTGGACTGCCCAAGACAATCACAAGATCAAGACTTTAGTCAACATCACAACATACCAACCTCCACCCCTAGCTGAGGAACTGTTTATTGATAGTAGATGGCTTCTGGGGAGGGAGAGTGAGTTAGGACCTCATGAATGGGTGGTCCTATAACCATAAGTGTATGGGCAGCACAAATTAGACTCAGCTATTAAAAAAAAAGGGAGGAGGGCCCCGCGGTGGTGGCACATGACTTTAATCCCAGCACTTGGGAGGAAGAGGCAAGTGGATCTCTGTGAGTTCAAGGCCACCCTGGGCTACAAAGTGAGTTCCAGGACAGGCTCCAAAGCTACACAGAGAAACCTTGTCTTGAAAAAAAAAAAAGAGGACATGAAGTTGGGGAGGTGGGAAGAGGAGTGGGTCTCTGAGGAGCTAGGGAGAGAAGCAGGGGTGTGAATGTGATCAAAATCCATTGAATGCATGTATACAATTCTCAAAGAATTAATACAATTTTTAAAAAATAATTTTGTAACCTTTTTTTTTTCAAAAATGAAAGAAAATCCCTCACTGGCTGACCCACAAGGCAACCTCAGCTTGAGAGTTCTTCACGATGACTCCTTCCCAGATGGCTCTACACGGTGTCAAGGACAGTGACAACAAGCTGCAAAGGAGGGTTTGTGCTGCCCTGGACTAACTGTACTGTCACCTAACACCGCATGTCAGGGATCCTGCCAGGCACAATTCTGATCTGACTTGGTCATGGCTTTGGGAAATGTAGGGCAGTGGTTAAAAGCATGTACTTTTGCCGGGCGGTGGTGGCGCACGCCTTTAATCCCAGCACTCGGGAGGCAGAGCCAGGCGGATCTCTGTGAGTTCGAGGCCAGCCTGGGCTACCAAGTGAGTTCCAGGAAAGGCGCAAAGCTACACAGAGTAACCCTGTCTCGAAAAACCAAAAAAAAAAAAAAAAAAAAAAAAAAGCATGTACTTTTAAGTCCACTCATGGTGACTGTTGAGATGAGAGGCTACTTGGTATGCTATCTGACTGATATACAGCAGTGGGAGTTCTCAACACTCTCTCTCTCTCTCTCTCTCTCTCTCTCTCTTAATTAAAATGTTCTAAATTTCTAACAATCAGAGTTCTTTGTTAAAAATCTGCCCATGGAGCACAACATACAGAATATATTGAATTCACACTTTAGGATGTTTTGAATGTCCTGGGCCTCATTATCAAAATCCCTTCCTCAGAGAGTGAGTCCATCCAGACTAGGCACAGGATGCAGTGTACAAACTTATCCACATGTCCAGACCTCTCTGAATCACCTAGGGAGATGCCTCAACTACAGTAACATGCCTGACATGACACCTTCTTAGAATTGCTTCTTTGCCAGACTTACTCCAGCTGGCCTCAATTTAAAGGTACTTCATTGGTCCAAGGAAGTTCTGCCAAGTGGAAGACTCCGTGGGGACACTTGAGCATGAGTGAATAGTAGTTTTTAGTCCCCAAGTTCAACTTTTGAACTCTAGTAATATTATAATAACTTTAAAAGTCTCGAATGCTGATGCTATTTTTAACTTCTCATCCCAGAGTTGGGGTTGTTGGGCAATAAATGAGATGCAAACGAGCATCAGAAGTAGAGCCAACAGCCCTTCCTGCTTGAAAGAAAATTGCAAATGTCATGTTAGGCTATTAAAGTAATTGTCAGTGTGTACTTGACTTTGCTAATGATTTAGTCTACACATCCTTCCATTACTCCATCCTTCACCTCATTAGTTCTACTTCTGAAGTGGCTCTTAAATCATCCACTTTTCTTGCTTTGTACCACTCCCACCATAGTCCACACTGTCATGTTCCCTAAGAGCCATTTATTATCATTATAAAAGTACTTATAGCAATTTACTCTCCCTGAGTGTACGTGTGTGTGTGTGTGTGTGTGTGAGAGAGAGAGAGAGAGAGAGAGAGAGAGAGAGAGAGAGAGAGAGAGAGAGAGAGAGAGAGAGAGAGAGAGAGGGAGAGAGGGAGAGAGAGAGAGAGAGAGAGAGAGAGCGAGAGAGAGAGAGAGAGAGAGAGAGAGAGAGAGA